>NW_028176669.1:0-5000 GCF_949987555.1 Borostomias antarcticus
AAGAACGTGGATTATCTTAGTTTCTGCCTCCTCTCCCGGTGACATCTGTCTGGTCTAGCCTGTCCTTTTAAAGACCCCCCCCCCCCCCCCCCTCCATGCATATTTCACCTCAGTCCAAAAGTGTGTGTTAGTCTGGAGCCGATAAAGAACCTGGCGTCGTCCGTCAGTCAATGATGGATGTCGTCAGGGTGCAGTTGTTGAATGTGTTCAGTGGAGTGGGCTTTTCTAGTTTAGAACGGACGCACGCACGAACACACACACACACACACACACCACACACACACACACACACACACACACACACACACACACACACACACACACACACACACACACACACACGGGTCTATCTAATATTTGTATTAGGATACAAATCTATCTATCTAGTATTAGGGCCTTGTGAGGATGACGGTGCTCTAGTCTGACACCCAGAGAGGAGGAGGGGCTCTAGTCTGACCCCCAGAGAGAGATTTACAGTTAATGCTATTTTGACCCAGAATGACTGCAGTGGATGACATCTATTTAGAGATGAAAGAGAGACCTGATATTGTAAAGAGGGACCTGATATTGTAAAGAGGGACCTGAGATAGTTCAGGATATTGTTAAGGACCTGATATTGAGGCCAGAGATGCAGGAACATCTCAAGCTGCTCAACCAACGCTGGTCAACTGGGACATCATTCTGTTATGATGGCCTTCATATCCATATATCATGTAATAGAGAATACTCACATCACAGAGGTCACACACACACACACACACACACCCATACACACACACCTCCATACACAAATACACACATACACGCACGCACACATACACACACACACAGACACACACACACACACCCCTACACACACACACATACAGACACACATACATACACACACATACACACACCCATACACGCACACACAGACACACACACACCCATACACACACACACACACACACACCCATACACAAATACACACACACAAACGCACACACACATACACACACATGCACACACATGCACACACGCACGCGCACACACACATAACACACACACAAACACGCACACCCATACACACACACACATAACACACACACAAACACACACACACACACACACACACACACACACACACACACACACACACACACACACACACACACACACACACACACACTAATCCCTGTGGGGCTGGCCCAGGGCCTGATTTGTTTGCAGATGCTGCTCCAGAGCCATTTCCCTCACAGCTGCAGCTCCACACACCTCTCTCTCTCCACAGTCCATAAAAACGCCGTCTGAATGTACATGGGGCCGGGGCGTAAACAGCTCCCTCAGCCCTGATAGGCTCCCTGGTCCGGGGGGCGGGGCGTAAACAGCTCCCTCAGCCCTGACAGGCTCCCTGGTCCGGGGGGCGGGCGGGCGGGGGGGCTGAGGGAAATGAGGTAGGGTGAGAATGAAGCGGATATTCCGAGGTTAACTGAGGTTCGAGGTCTGAGGGTCCCAACGTTTAGACCTGGGATTTCAACGTTAAGACCTGGGATTTCAACGTTTAGACCTGGGATTTCAACGTTTAGACCTGGGATTTCAACGTTTAGACCTGGGATTTCAACATAGTCTGTATCGGGCAGTGGGTCGTTGTAGTCTGTATCAGACTTTTATATTGTTTATGATTTTGAAATGTGAATACTTTGTTAACAGGGCACCATTGTAAATGAGACCTTGGTCTCAGTGGATTTTCCTCTGGATAAATAAAGATTCAACATATAAATAAAAACATATACAAATAAAAAATAAAATACAGATTCAAGTCCTGCATTCACCACACTAGTGGCTATATAATAATATACAATATAATACTCAATATAATATAATACTCTAATTGTATTCTGCCTCTCTAAAACCCTGGTCAAGTCAAGCTATGGGTTATTTCCTGTCACAAGCCCATCAGTTTCCCCGCTGCCGTTCCTTCAACAATGAGGAACCAGTCATTCAAATGTTGAACATGAATTTTCATGTCGTCCATGGCCCTAGGCAGCTGCTCGGTGATTGATTGACTGGGCTGAAAGGCACAATCGCCTGCATCAAGGTAATATCATAGTCTCACCTGCCTGAGTCGCCCATCAATCAATACAGGCCTCGCTATGCAGCGCGCGACGTGGGGAGGTTTAGAAGTGCGGGAGAGATGACCTGAAAACTTCCCTGCTGAAATGTGGGCTGAAGTTACAAAGTCATCTATCTCTCCATGCATGAACACACTATTAATTCCCATCAACAGTTTATAAATGTGCTCGGTTTATGAAAAATAGTCAGCAGCGTGGTTTGGTTACACACTGCGGAGAGGTCTGTTTTATGACCTTTCACAGAATAATTTGATGTAGTGTCGAGATAGGCTGATAAAAGACTCCCTGAGCCTGGAGAGACGTATGGGGAAGGGGATATGAGCGCTGAACCTGGAGAGACGTATGGGGAAGGGGATATGAGCGCTGAACCTGGAGAGACGTATGGGGAAGGGGATATGAGCGCTGAACCTGGAGAGACGTATGGGGAAGGGGATATGAGCGCTGAACCTGGAGAGACGTATGGGGAAGGGGATATGAGCGCTGAGCCTGGAGAGACGTATGGGGAAGGGGATATGAGCGGTGAGAGGACAGGGCGATGGATTCCTCTGGGTTTTCCTCGTTGAGTGAGATTGATTGGTCTGTCGAGCTGCGGGGGAAGTTGATGGGCGTGCTCAGTCAGGCTGAGGAAGGAGAAGGTCAGGCCATAGGTCACGACGGGTCAGTATTATCACCACATCAACAACATGTAGACACCACGGATGATCCCTCTCCTCATCCCTCTCCTCATCCCTCTCTCCCCCTTTCCCTCTGTCTACTCATTTGTACTTTCCGCAAGCCTTTTGAAATTGAACACCAACACCCCCTATGCTTCTCTGAGACAAAAATAATACAAGCCACCGCTGAGAGTCATCATCATCATCATCATCATCATCATCAACATGGTATTCCAGTGGAGCCCCCGCCACGCTTTACTAATGCTAATTTGTCTCCTCCTCCTTCTGTGGATTGGAGGAGCAGATGTTGGCGGCGGCGGGGGTTGCGTCTCCGCCCCGGGCCCCCCCGCCGTGCTCGTTGTGAGGGGGGCGCCGCGCGTGTCGTCAAAAACACGGCCGACGCCGTTACGACCCTGCATTAATGGAGACCCCCCTCTAACTCCGCCTCATTTGAAATGGGGGATGTGTTTACTTTGGGGTCTCGCTTAACACCGGCGGTGGCAGGAGGGAGGGGGGGGTCTGTTAGTGGTGTAGTGATCAGCTAGTCTACTGGTCTCCTGGTCTGTTAGTGGTGTAGTGATCAGCTAGTCTACTGGTCTCCTGGTCTGTTAGTGGTGTAGTGATCAGCAGTCGTTCCTCCCAGGCCATCTGTCTGATTGTGAGAGTTGGGGACTGCAGCCAGATTGCACATCACTCAGCGCAGAAGGCCGTCAGCCGACACACAGGCCTGGTCATGTGATGCTACACGCAGGCCTGGTCATGTGATGCTACACGCAGGCCTGGTCATGTGATGCTACACGCAGGCCTGGTCATGTGATGCTACACGCAGGCCTGGTCATGTGATGCTACACGCAGGCCTGGTGATGTGATGCTACACGCAGGCCTGGTCATGTGATGCTACACGCAGGCCTGGTGATGTGATGCTTCACGCAGGCCTGGTCATGTGATGCTACACGCAGGCCTGGTCATGTGATGCTACACGCAGGCCTGGTCATGTGATGCTACACGCAGGCCTGGTCATGTGATGCTTCACGCAGGCCTGGTCATGTGATGCTACTCAGCTCATTTGAATTCGCCTGGCGTTTCTCTCCAGCGTCCCTGGACCTATACAAGTCATCGACGTGACACAAACTCCACAGAGTTGAAGTTTCAATTTGTGTGCCTGGTATGTTGTTGGTTATCTTGAAACAAGCCCTCCGCCCACTGTATCATATAGGCTGTATCATTTGCATGTATATTATGATCGATGGTTTGGGCTTTTCGTTGTTCTACTCCACTAAACAGAAATGGGGAAAATGTGTGTAGGGGGCTGACAAAAACAAAACAACCACCGCTTGTCATAAAGCATGCTGTGGCTGCGGTAAGCAAATGTGTCCCTTCGCTATACATGCCATTCATTCCCCCCGGGGCGGGTAGGAAACGCCTCGCTTGGCAGCTCCACAAGTCTAACAGTCTAGCGGGCGAACCGTCTAACCGTCTAACACGGCACGATTTACTAAGGTTTCCAGGAGGTAAATCAAGAGGACGCCGCCCTGAGGCGTTAGTACAAGCATCAGCAGCCCGGAGCCTGGGGGCGGAACGTTCCGGATAAACACAACACACTAGGCCACAGCATGGCCTGGGGACGCTACTAGCTAGACGTTCCGCACACTCACACACACACACACATATACACACACACATATACACACACGCACACACGTACACACACACACACAAACACACACACACACATATACACACACACACACACAAGCGTCTGAGACAAATTTAGATACAGCTTTGCTTTTTTCTTTGTGACTTTCTTTGTGTTCTCTGTGTCCTCATGTCAGAGATGAGTGGCCTTTGCTTATTTATATCTCAACTACACAAACTGGTTCCCAATAGCAATTATATCCTGATTGTTGCAGTGATGTCTAACTGCTGCTAAACATCCGCTGTGAGCCTGGCCTCCCCTACCCATGATGCATCTCACCATCACGCACAGTTGTTGAATGAAATTGGTCCGTCAGTAAAATCGACCACATGTGAAGGAGATGGACATCACTGGATTCCTCTCCGCCTACAGAATCTAGCTCGCCTTGTTTTGAGCAGTTTGGAGTCCATTAGAGTTGCTATAAGCACGGAGAATAGCTCCCCATTCACCACCATTCAGCTGGGACATTTCCCCATTAACTCTCGATGGCGTCCGGTTCGATACCTGTATCTCAGGATCTTGGGACGGAGTGGGGAG
>NW_028176669.1:12500-15000 GCF_949987555.1 Borostomias antarcticus
CACACACACACTTGAACAAGAAGGTGTATACACACACACACACACACATCAAAAGCTCACCAGCTTGGCAGAGAAATGCAATCTTGGGAAATAACGGGCTGGCACATCCAGCACATGCTCACATAACTGAAAGGCTGAAATAACCTTTTGAACTTGTCAATCAATCAGCAGCAAAACCAAGAGAAGAGCGTGGAGGAGAAGGAGGGGCCTTACCTGGTACGAACCGCCCCTGCACCCCAACACCACACCTCCCCCGGCCCCACCCTCCCCTGGTCCATCCCTCCCCTGGTCCATCCCTCCCCCGGCCCCACCCTCCCCTCACCCGGCCCCACCCTCCCCCAGTCCATCCCTCCCCTGGCCCCCCTCCCCCCCCACCCGGGTCTTACCTGGTACGAAGCGCCCCTGCACCACCTCCTTGTACGCCCACCATCCCTCGTGGATTTTGGGGGCTTCTGGCTGTGCTGTGAGGAGAGAACAGAGAACGTCACTCAGGGGGGTTTGAGTTCCAGACGAGGGACCACATGTGACAGCTTCACAAACATCCTTCATTCAAACGCTTCAAACTTATACATAAATACATTTTATTTATAAGGCGCCTTTCAGGTCACTCAAGGTCACCGTACAGGATGAACCCATAACCCTAACCCGCTCAGAGAGACGGCAAAACTCTGAAATACTGGATCCTTGAAGGAAGGCTCTGAACAAATCAACCTGAAATTGAAAACAACCCCTCTCTCTTTCACACGCACACACACACACACACACACACACTCGCACACACACACACAAGCACACAAACACCCCCCCCCCCCCCACACACACATACACACAGACCTGCTATGTCTCAGGCATTAGTATGGAAATGCATTCTGTCACGTTGTGTGATTTCCACAGGAAAGGCCAGATCAGAGAACGCTGGTCCAGTATAATTGAGGTGAGCCGGTAAAGGTCCCACTACAAAGTCAGGGTTGTGACCAACAATCACCTAAATAGGCTTGAGGATATTGCTTTTTACACTTACACTTTATTTTCCTCATCCGGCGCAACTCCAAAGTGAGGTTTAATAGACGAGCTAGAGGTCTCCTTACCCCCATGTAATAGAAGAGAGGTCGTTGAGTCGGGGAGGGGGGGGGGGTTCAGAGACGAGGGGCGTGGTGGGGGCTGAACACGTCGGTCCGAAAATGCTGTTTTCTCCCTGACAATCTACAGTAAACAATATGGCCGTTGACAAACTAGTAAATAAATCCAGCGTTCTTCCCAACAGGGGGGCGAGTAGCTAAACATTGACCAGCCTGGCCGAAAACGTGGGAATCTTAGCAATCTAGCTCGTCAAACCGTTCCTCAAAATGACAGATTGCTTTTCCCCACTTCCAACGTAAAATTATGTTGAATACCACTCTTGATTTGAGAGAGTTGAAATCATCCAACACTCACAGTGTTGGGCCGACCGACCCTCCCCTCACCCGACCCTCCCCGGCCCAACCCTCCCGGTCCGACCCTCACCCGGCCCGACCCTCCCCCGGCCCCCCCCCCGGGCCGACCCTTCCCCAACCCTCCCCCGGTCTGACCCTCCCCAAGGCCGACTCCGCTGAGCTCCTCCAGAAGTGTGATTATCATCAGAAGCTACTGAAGGCGCGAGCAGCTAATGAGACTCTGCAATGCAAATGAGAGTCTGGAATGCAAATGAAATATGTGCTGGTTTAAGCAACACTTCAAGGAAGATAACCTTAGAAAATGCATTCATGGGCAATCATTATAATTCCACTCTTGTCACATTCCCTTTGCTAAGCGAAATGTAATGTGGCCAGTGGCCGTATCATATCATAGCAGACTGGTTAATACACTGTAATCGCCAGTCTGAAAACTCAATAGAAATTCAGCAGGCTATTAGAGACAGTAGTCTCTCTAATGAAGTGTGGCAGAATGACAGCGTGGACATGATCTCTGACCTGCTGACAGAGGACATGTTATCTCGTAAACAACTGTGGTCCATAGGGCTGCCTCGTCAGGAGGAAGAGGATGGGGGATCCATGGACTGAGACAGCAAACGTATGTCATTGGGATTCCCAAAGCCTGTACATCTATTATTGTTTGTGTTCAAGGATTTATTGTCAAATGTCAACACAAAGATATATTAAAATGTGCGTTTGTGTGTGTGCATGTGTGCGTGCGGTGTTTGTATGTGTGTGTCCTTGTGCACCTTGGACCCGATGAAATAATATAAAAGAGCTTTGGAGAAAACTTGTGGACACAATCCCTTTACAAGCTGCTGACATCACTGAAGATAGCAAAGCTCTCTCTCTCTCTCTCTTTCTCTCTGTCTCTCTCTCTCTCTGTCTCTCTCTGTCTCTCTCTCTCTCTCTCTCTCTCTCTGTCTCTCTCTCTGTCTCTCTCTGCCTCTCTCTGTCTCTCTCTCTCTGTCTCTCTCTGTCTCTCTCTCTCTGTCTTTCTGTCTGTTGCTCCACAACACAAAATCTAAATCCCATTCCTGAATGAGAAT
>NW_028176667.1:0-5000 GCF_949987555.1 Borostomias antarcticus
CTCTCTTCTCTCTCTCTCTCTCTACAAATATCTCTCTCTCTCTCTCTCTCTTTCTCTCTCTCTACAATATCTCTCCCTCGCTCTCTCTCTCTGTCTCTTACAATATCTCTCCCTCGCTCTCTCTCTCTCTCTCTCTCAATTCAATTAAACTCTCTCTCTGTCTCTCTCTTTCTCTCAATTCAACTCTCGCTCTCTCCCTCTCTCTCTCTCTCACTCGATCTCTCTCTCTCTCTCCCCCCCCCTCTCCCCCTCTCCCCTCTCTCTCTCTCTCTCTCTCCTCTCTCCCCCTCCCCCCCCCCCCCCCTCTCTCTCTCTCTCTCTCTCTCTCTCTCTCAGGACAGGGCATAATTCTCCCATCTCTCTCATTCTCATTCTATTGATTCTGTGTTCCAGAGATCGATTCCTCTTCACTGAGACGCATGACTATTATTTTCTCAATCACCCATGATCACCGGAGGGAGGGAAGATCCGTCTGAGAGGAGAGAGAAAAGAGGCAGCGAGGATGCTCTTCCAGGGAGCAAAATCTATTATCCTAGTAAAGACCTCCTGTTTCTATAACCTAGTAAAGACCTCCTGTTTCTATTAACCCAGTAAAGACTCCTGTTTCTATTAACCTAGTAAAGACCTCCTGTTTCTATTAACCCAGTAAAGACCACCTGTATCTATAACCCAGTAAAGACCTCCTGTAATCTATTAACCCAGTAAAGACCTCCTGTATCTATTAACCCAGTAAAGACCACCTGTATCTATTAACCCAGTAAAGACCTCCTGTATCTATTAACCCAGTAAAGACCTCCTGTATCTATTAATCCAGTAAAGACCACCTGTATCTATTAACCCAGTAAAGACCTCCTGTATCTATTAACCCAGTAAAGACCTCCTGTATCTATTAACCTAGTAAAGACCTCCTGTATCTATTAACCCAGTAAAGACCTCCTGTATCTATTAACCCAGTAAAGACCTCCTGTATCTATTAACCCAGTAAAGACCTCCTGTATCTATTAACCCAGTAAAGACCTCCTGTATCTATTAACCCAGTAAAGACCTCCTGTATCTATTAGTCTAGTAAAGACCTCCTGTATCTATTAGTCTAGTAAAGACCTCCTGTATCTATTAACCCAGTAAAGACCTCCTGTATCTATTAACCCAGTAAAGACCTCCTGTATCTATTAACCCAGTAAAGACCTCCTGTATCTATTAGTCTAGTAAAGACCTCCTGTATCTATTAGTCTAGTAAAGACCTCCTGTATCTATTAACCCAGTAAAGACCTCCTGTATCTATTAACCCAGTAAAGACCTCCTGTATCTATTAACCCAGTAAAGACCACCTGTATCTATTAACCTAGTAAAGACCTCCTGTATCTATTAACCCAGTAAAGACCTCCTGTATCTATTAACCCAGTAAAGACCTCCTGTATCTATTAACCCAGTAAAGACCTCCTGTATCTATTAACCCAGTAAAGACCTCCTGTATCTATTAACCCAGTAAAGACCTCCTGTATCTATTACCCCAGTAAAGACCTCCTGTATCTATTAGTCTAGTAAAGACCTCCTGTATCTATTAACCTAGTAAAGACCTCCTGTATCTATTAACCCAGTAAAGACCTCCTGTATCTATTAACCTAGTAAAGACCTCCTGTATCTATTAACCCAGTAAAGACCACCTGTATCTATTAACCCAGTAAAGACCTCCTGTATCTATTAGTCTAGTAAAGACCTCCTGTATCTATTAACCCAGTAAAGACCTCCTGTATCTATTAACCCAGTAAAGACCTCCTGTATCTATTAACCCAGTAAAGACCTCCTGTATCTATTAACCCAGTAAAGACCTCCTGTATCTATTAACCCAGTAAAGACCTCCTGTATCTATTAACCCAGTAAAGACCACCTGTATCTATTAACCCAGTAAAGACCTCCTGTATCTATTAACCCAGTAAAGACCACCTGTATCTATTAACCCAGTAAAGACCTCCTGTGCTGTGATCCTCAACCTTGTGGTGTTAGTGAACAGTAAGGGAAGTGATTCTCAACCTTGCGGTGTTAGTGAACAGTGTTAGTGAACAGTGTTGGTGAACAGTGTTGGTGAACAGTGTTAATGAACAGTAAGAGAAGTGATTCTCAACCTTGTGGTGTTGGTGAACAGTGTTAGTGAACAGTGTTGGTGAACAGTGTTGGTGAACAGTAAGGGAAGTGATTCTCAACCTTGCGGTGTTGGTGAACAGTGTTGGTGAACAGTGTTAGTGAACAGTAAGGGAAGTGATTCTCAACCTTGTGGTGTTGGTGAACAGTGTTGGTGAACAGTGTTAATGAACAGTAAGGGAAGTGATTCTCAACCTTGTGGTCTTAGTGAACAGTGTTAGTGAACAGTGTTAGTGAACAGTGTTAGTGAACAGTGTTAAGGAACAGTGTTAGTGAACAGTGTTAGTGAACAGTGTTAGTGAACAGTGTTAGTGAACAGTGTTAAGGAACAGTGTTAGTGAACAGTGTTAGTGAACAGTGTTAGTGAACAGTGTTAGTGACCAGTGTTAGTGAACAGTGTTAGTGAACAGTGTTAGTGAACAGTGTTAGTGAACAGTATTAGTGAACAGTATTAGTGAACAGTGTTAGTGAACAGTGTTAATGAACAGTGTTAGTGAACAGTATTAGTGAACAGTGTTAGTGAACAGTATTAGTGAACAGTATTAGTGAACAGTATTAGTGAACAGTGTTAGTGAACAGTGTTAGTGAACAGTGTTAGTGAACAGTATTAGTGAACAGTGTTAGTGAACAGTATTAGTGAACAGTGTTAGTGAACAGTAAGGGAAGTGAATTTCAACCTTGTGGTGTTAGTGAACAGTAAGGGAAGTGATGCTGAACCTTGCGGTGTTAGTGAACAGTGTTAGTGAACAGTGTTAATGAACAGTAGGGGAAGCCCTCTGGTAAGCAGCCCAGGGGTTTTCCAATAGTCTTTATGTTCTGTAATTAAACTCAACACAGGTCAATATGAATGAGCTCAGTATATAACTGGATATATATGAGAGTATATTAGTGATATATATGAGAGTATATTAGTGATATATATGAGAGTATATAACTGGATATATATGAGAGTATATTAGTGATATATATGAGAGTATATTAGTGGATATATATGAGAGTATATTACTGGATATATATGAGAGTATATTAGTGATATATATGAGAGTATATTAGTGATATATATGAGAGTATATTAGTGGATATATATGAGAGTATATTAGTGGATATATATGAGAGTATATTAGTGATATATATGAGAGTATATTACTGGATATATATGAGAGTATATTAGTGGATATATATGAGAGTATATTAGTGGATATATATGAGAGTATATTAGTGGATATATATGAGAGTATATTAGTGGATATATATGAGAGTATATTAGTGGATATATATGAGAGTATATTAGTGGATATATATGAGAGTATATTAGTGGATATATATGAGAGTATATTAGTGGATATATATGAGAGTATATAACTGGATATATATGAGAGTATATTAGTGGATATATATGAGAGTATATTAGTGGATATATATGAGAGTATATTAGTGGATATATATGAGAGTATATTAGTGGATATATATGAGTATATAACTGGATATATATGAGAGTATATTAGTGGATATATATGAGAGTATATTAGTGGATATATATGAGAGTATATTACTGATATATATGAGAGTATATTAGTGGATCTCAGCAGGACACGTTTCCATTCTCTCTGAATTCACTACTGAGTCAATATACGTTTACGCAAGTGATTTAGATCAAAACCTTTCCATCATGACGGCCTCAACGGTTTATTCTGTCCTGAGTGAGGATGGTTGATCTCTTCCCTGAGATAGAGAGAGAGAGAGAGAGAGATAGAGAAAGAGAGATAGAGAGAGAGATAGAGAGAGAGAGAGAGATAGAGAGAGAGAGAGAGAGGGAGAGAGAGAGAGAGATAGAGAGAGAGAGATAAGAGAGAGAGAGAGAGAGAGAGAGAGATAGAGAGAGAGAGAGAGAGGGAGAGAGAGAGAGAGAGATAGAGAGAGAGAGAGAGAGAGAGAGAGAGGGAGAGAGAGAGAGAGAGAGCAAGAGAAGAATTAGCAAAATTGTAGGTTTTTGCTGGAGAAGTCTGCAGCCTATTATTATTATTATTATTATTATCTGAAGTATTCATCTGACCTGGGAGATAATTGCCTTTCATTTTCCATCCTGTTTACGAGTTGAGTGGTGTTGTCTTGCATTTCAAGGAACATGCTTTCACAGGACTAACTGTCCATCTCCTGCTTTCTTAATTAAATTAAAAATGGAGTGTGTGTGTGTGTGTGTGTGTGTGTGTGTGTGTGTGTGTGTGTTTGTGTGTGTTGTGCGGTGCCGGCCATGCAAGGGTGAGGACAGAGCCAGATTGAAACAAAGAAGGCAGAGAGAGATTTCAATTTCAAACTAAATAATATTTCACTTTTAAAGAGTGCGGGAGGGGGAACCAACGGGAGGGGGAACCAACGGGAGGGGGAACCAACGGGAGGGGGAACCAACGGGAGGAGGAACCAACGGGAGGAGGAACCCGTTAGTCCGTTCCTCCTGGGGGCAGAGCAGAGGAGACGGGGAGGAGACTGGGTGGGTTGAATGGTCAGTGGCGGTTCCATTCCATTACCCTGACTCCATTCCATTACCCTGACTCCATTCCATTACCCTGATTCCATTCCATTACCCTGACTCCATTCCATTACCCTGACTCCATTCCATTACCTTGATTCCATTCCATTACCCTGATTCCATTCCATTACCCTGACTCCCTGGTCACAGTTCAAGTGGGGCTGGTTGGTCAGGGTGGGGCTGGTTGGTCAGGGTGGGGCTGGTTGTGTCAGGGTGGGGCTGGTTGGTCAGGGTGGGGCTGGTTGGTCAGGGTGGGGCTGGTTGTGTCAGGGTGGGGCTGGTTGGTCAGGGTGGGGCTGGTTGGTCAGGGTGGGGCTGGTTGGTCAGGGTGGGG
>NW_028176667.1:15000-21432 GCF_949987555.1 Borostomias antarcticus
TTTCCTGTATTCTTGTGTATCCTGTATTCTTGTGTATCCTGTATTCTTGTGTTTCCTGTATTCTTGTGTATCCTGTATTCTTGTGTTTCCTGTATTCTTGTGTTTCCTGTATTCTTGTGTTTCCTGTATTCTTGTGTTTCCTGTATTCTTGTGTTTCCTGTATTCTTGTGTTTCCTGTATTCTTGTGTTTCCTGTATTCTTGTGTTTCCTGTATTCTTGTGTTTCCTGTATTCTTGTGTTTCCTGTATTCTTGTGTTTCCTGTATTTTCCTTTGTAATCTTTGCTTCCCATCACAATGAGACATTGGTCCTCAAGGGGCTGGTAAATAAAGACCAAATAGATAAACACACATATTCTTCACTGTAGTTAGTCAGTTCCCAGCCTCTCGGTCGATGTCCTTGCAAAGGGCAAAGCCAGTGGCTTTCTGAGCTAATAATAACAAAGAATCTGATATCAATTCTATCATTTTTATGACCCCCCCCCCCCCCCCTCCAACCATCCATGATATCAGACCCAGTGTGATGGTGACGTCTGCTCATTGATAAATGTCTGGCGCGAGGCGTCTCCAGCGTTTAGACTTCTCCCGGTTTGTCTCCAGCGTATAGACTTCTCCCTGTTTGTCTCCAGCGTATAGACTTCTCCCTGTTTGTCTCCAGCGTTTAGACTTCTCCCGGTTTGTCTCCAGCGTTTAGACTTCTCCGGTTTGTCTCCAGCGTATAGACTTCTCCGGTTTGTCTCCAGCGTTTAGACTTCTCCAGTTTGTCTCCAGCGTTTAGACTTCTCCCGGTTTGTCTCTTCAGCGTATAGACTTCTCCCGGTTTGTCTCCAGCGTATAGACTTCTCCCTGTTTGTCTCCAGCGTTTAGACTTCTCCCGGTTTGTCTCCAGCGTATAGACTTCTCCCTGTTTGTCTCCAGCGTATAGACTTCTCCCTGTTTGTCTCCAGCGTATAGACTTCTCCCGGTTTGTCTCCAGCGTATAGACTTCTCCCGGTTTGTCTCCAGTGTATAGACTTCTCCCGGTTTGTCTCCAGCGTATAGACTTCTCCCTGTTTGTCTCCAGTGTATAGACTTCTCCCTGTTTGTCTCCAGCGTATAGACTTCTCCCTGTTTGTCTCCAGCGTTTAGACTTCTCCCGGTTTCTCTCCAGCGTTTAGACTTGTTTAGTGCTTCTAAAACTAGTGTAACCGTGTGTGTGTTTGTCCTCCCAGGTGTGTGTGTGTGTGTGTGTCCTCCCAGGTGTGTGTGGTGGAGTGTAACCCTGTGTGTGTTTGTCCTCCCAGGTGTGTGTGTGTGTGTGTGTGTGTGTGTCCTCCCAGGTGTGTGTGGTGGAGTGGTGTGTGTGGTAGAGTGTAACCCTGTGTGTGTTTGCCCCCCCAGGTGTGTGTGATGGAGTGGTGTGTGTGGAGGAGTGTAACCCTGTGTGTGTTTGCCCTCCCAGGTGTGTGTGGAGGAGTGTAACCCTGTGTGTGTTTGTCCTCCCAGGTGTGTGTGGTGGAGTGTAACCCTGTGTGTGTGTGTTTGCTCTCCCAGGTGTGTGTGGTGGAGTGTAACCCTGTGTGTGTGTGCTCTCCCAGGTGTGTGTGGTGGAGTGTAACCCTGTGTGTGTGTATTTGCCCCCCCAGGTGTGTGTGGCGGAGTGTAACCCTGTGTGTGTGTGTTTGCCCTCCCAGGTGTGTGTGGCGGAGTGTAACCCTGTGTGTGTGTGTGTGTCCTCCCAGGTGTGTGTGGTAGAGTGTAACCCTGTGTGTGTTTGTCCTCCCAGGTGTGTGTGGTGGAGTGTAACCCTGTGTGTGTTTGCCCTCCCCAGGTGTGTGTGGTGGAGTGTAACCCTGTGTGTGTCCTCCCAGGTGTGTGTGGTGGAGTGTAACCCTGTGTGTGTTTGCCCTCCCCAGGTGTGTGTGGCGGAGTGTAACCCTGTGTGTGTCCTCCCAGGTGTGTGTGGTGGAGTGTAACCCTGTATTTGCTCTCCCAGGTGTGTGTGGCGGAGTGTAACCCTGTGTGTGTGTGTGTGTCCTCCCAGGTGTGTGTGTGGCGGAGTGTAACCCTGTGTGTGTGTGTCCCCCCAGGTGTGTGTGGTGGAGTGTGACCCTGTGTGTATTTGCCCCCCCCAGGTGTGTGTGGCGGAGTGTGACCCTGTGTGTGTTTGCCCTCCCAGGTGTGTGTGGTGGAGTGTAACCCTGTGTGTGTGTGTCCTCCCAGGTGTGTGTGGCGGAGTGTAACCCTGTGTGTGTTTGTCCTCCCAGGTGTGTGTGGTGGAGTGTAACCCTGTGTGTGTGTGTTTGCTCTCCCAGGTGTGTGTGGTGGAGTGTAACCCTGTGTGTGTGTGCTCTCCCAGGTGTGTGTGGTGGAGTGTAACCCTGTGTGTGTGTATTTGCCCCCCCAGGTGTGTGTGGCGGAGTGTAACCCTGTGTGTGTGTGTTTGCCCTCCCAGGTGTGTGTGGCGGAGTGTAACCCTGTGTGTGTGTGTGTGTCCTCCCAGGTGTGTGTGGTAGAGTGTAACCCTGTGTGTGTTTGTCCTCCCAGGTGTGTGTGGTGGAGTGTAACCCTGTGTGTGTTTGCCCTCCCCAGGTGTGTGTGGTGGAGTGTAACCCTGTGTGTGTCCTCCCAGGTGTGTGTGGTGGAGTGTAACCCTGTGTGTGTTTGCCCTCCCCAGGTGTGTGTGGCGGAGTGTAACCCTGTGTGTGTCCTCCCAGGTGTGTGTGGTGGAGTGTAACCCTGTATTTGCTCTCCCAGGTGTGTGTGGCGGAGTGTAACCCTGTGTGTGTGTGTGTGTCCTCCCAGGTGTGTGTGTGGCGGAGTGTAACCCTGTGTGTGTGTGTCCCCCCAGGTGTGTGTGGTGGAGTGTGACCCTGTGTGTATTTGCCCCCCCCAGGTGTGTGTGGCGGAGTGTGACCCTGTGTGTGTTTGCCCTCCCAGGTGTGTGTGGTGGAGTGTAACCCTGTGTGTGTGTGTCCTCCCAGGTGTGTGTGGCGGAGTGTAACCCTGTGTGTGTTTGTGTGTCCTCCCAGGTGTGTGTGGCGGAGTGTAACCCTGTGTGTGTGTGTTTGTCCTCCCAGGTGTGTGTGGCGGAGTGTGAGGGCGCCATGGCCCCGGCCTACACCTGGGACCTGTGTCTCAGGGCCTCAGCACCGCAGTTCCCCTCCCTGCCCCTAGGGGGCACCGTGCTGAAGCCAGCGCAGGAGCAGGAGGAGCAGGAGGAGCAGGGGGAGGAGCAGGGGGAGGGGGCTCTGCTGTTCCCCCCCCCGCTGCAGCGCTTCCACCACGTGTCCCGCGCTCTCCACCAGCTGGGTCTGGACACCCGGACCAATGAGCTCTCAATGGCCGCTGACTACAACTCCCAGAATCCCCCCCGCTCTGAGGAGGAAGCAGATGATGGAAGCGAGGAGGAGGAGGAGGAGGAGGAAGGCAGGAGGGAGCGTGGACAGGAAGTAGGCGGGCTGAGCGTGTCGAAGCGCTTCGGAGGGTTCCTGAAAGGGAAGCACGGCTACAGGAAGCTGATGGACCCGGGGAGGTCCTTCCAGAAGCGCTACGGCGGGTTCATAGGCGTCCGCAAATCCGCCCGCAAGTGGAACAACCAGAAACGCTTCAGTGAGTTCTTGAAGCAGTACCTGGGCATGAGCACCCGGGCCAGCGAGTACAACAGCGTGTCTGAGGACATCACCCAGAACCAGGTGTAGCTCGCTGACCCCCCCACCAGGACACACACACACACACACACACACACACACACACACACACACACACACACACTGTTCTTATCATCTGTCCTGACCACAACCTCATATATGTTCACAGTGAATTCAGAAACATGGACTATCAGCTTATCAGCCCTGTATAATTCCACGTTGAAACGGTGATAACCAGTTGATCATAATGAGGCGTTGTTAAGTATTAAAGGTTAAAAAAGCACCAACAGGAGCTTCTAGTCCTGTTCAGTCCTAAACTGCATCTGTTCAAACCTCATCCCATTCTGCCTTCATCCACTTAAACGCTCAACAGTTAGATTCCTTTGTTGATTAAAACTCACTTCTTTAGTTGCCTTAAGTTAATTGAACACCTGGTTAATTGACCGAGCGAAGGTTACCATGGTTATCATCCCTGTGCGACCTTAGTAACTCTTCCTCCGATGTTACTATTGGTTACCCTGCCTCACTCTCCTCAGCAGCGCGATGCTCAGGGCCTGTACTGCCCTCTAGTGGCTGATATGAGTATTGTAGTCTATAAATACAAGCAGACAATGGCGGATGTATTCTCTCATGTGACATAATGGCCGACTCAAGAAACTGTTGGCAAAACAGATGTTCTGACATGAAAATGGACCTAGTCTTGTGTCTGTGTGTGCAGACAAAAGCATCATATATGTATAAACAGTGTTTCACTTTCTTTTAACTTGTTAATATATGTGAATCCCATGTGGTTGTTCGATATAAAAACCTGTACATAGAAGATATTGAACAAATCAATAAAGCTAGTTTACTAATTCCTTTGTGATTCGTCATGCAGCAACTGATTCTGTGTCTGGAGGTGTTTTGTTCCATAGCGTTCCACAATGTTCCAGAACCTTCCATGAAACTCTAGAACATTCCTTTAAAGTTCTAGAACCTTGTTCAATATTCTGGAACAGAATCTTCAATCAACTGAACGATGATGAATCTTCACTAGGTTACTTTTGAGCAAAGGTCACAGAAAGATTAGCAAAGGTCACATTTATACTCCAATCCTTACTTTCTATCTAAATACATATAACTTTAAAACAGTGCATGAAAAAAACATATGAACCGAGAGAACAGACAGAATAGTTCTTTATAAAGAGTAGTTCAAGAACAACAACATTTGAAATGGCATATAAAAGAGCACTTGGTATAAAAGAAGATATTTCTCTTGACTTCTTCCTCCTCCAAAGTACATAGAAAGAACTTAAATACATTTTTTTGCTCTGGATTCCTTGGCTGACTGCAGGTAAACATTAATGTTTTTTAAGCCTTTGATACAAGACAGATCTACATAGAGATTTAATATAGATATACCATAAATGGACGATGCTTGATCTTCTCTAAGCAGCTCAGGTCTTCATGTTAATATGATTAACGACCTCGAACCTGGGATGTGGATTCTTATCTCTATGTTATCTGTGACCGTATTTATGGAGTTCTATAAAACCAGCTCTCCCAGTTCGGCTCTGCTTCAGACCACAGCTCCAGGGCCTTGAAAAGGCTTTCTGTTCAGTGTAGTGTACAAAAATAACTTTTTGAAATTAAATGTAATGTAAATGCTTTTAAGGCAAGATTGTTTGATAGTACAGGTTAGTGAGAGGACAAGGCTAACGGACATGGCTAACACGCCCTCCTCGTTAGATAACACATCTCCTCACTTATTTTGGCTTGAGATTCTGTCCAGAGAGCAGAGTTACAGGTTGAGTATAGTTGTGTTCTATAACCTACAACAACATCAACAACAACAAGGCTTCTGGAAGCACCTGTGATCGACATCAAACTGAAAAAGGACGAAACGTGTTTGACTGATCTCAGAGTGACAGTGGCAAAACATAGAAACCACCTTATTTGACATAACATTATAAAAAAAAAAACACAATAATACACATGACATCATTGAATCATCATTACAAAACATTATTTTTCTTTCCCCCCCAATTCCATTAAAAAGCAAGACCGATGTGTGGATCCAGAGGACATGGCTGATATCTACACACACACTGGGATGTCCTGGGTGAGTTCGCTCTGAAAACCCTTTTCGTTCTGGAAGGTTCTGTCAGCGGAACTCAACCCTAAATACACTCTGCTCCTCCAATCACCATTCAGTTCTGGGTGTTTAAACACACTGGATAATGATTGGTTGATGGAATACTATATAGTGGGATCAAGGGAATAAGAACCAATCAGTGCACAGTAGGCGTTAATCAGGAAATGGTATCCTCACATGATGATTGGTCAGGCACTACCGCCCTGAAGAGTCCTCAGCCAATCACACTCCTCTGTGAATAGGGCCTGTCACAAATGACTAACGCATGGTCTACTAACGCATGGTCTACTAACGCATGGTCTACTAACGCATGGTCTACTAATGGTGACATCATCACTGGACAGGAAGCTCGATGGACTGAGGGGCGGGCCGCTGTTAGCTGCTCGTAAAGGTCAAAAGGTCATAGGTCATCATAGCTGCCCCGCCCCGTTACCCACCAGCACCAACACACAGTTCTCAAGACAAAATACACAAAAGCACTTTTAGCAAAAATGTAAAAAGTACCAAAAAAATATGTTTCTTTGAAATGAAAAAAAGCCGCCACTAACATATAGGATGTTGCTCTGCTGGTTGGTTCCCAACACACCGTGTTCAGGCGTCTCTTTGAGCAGCTGAACACTCCCAGTCTCTCTCTCATCCCTTAGAGGGATGAACACTCCCAGTCTCTCTCA
>NW_028176666.1:0-45000 GCF_949987555.1 Borostomias antarcticus
TATCTATCTATCTATCTATCTATATATATATCTATCTATCTATCTATCTATCTATCTATCTATCTATCTATCTATCTATCTATCTATCTATCTATCTATCTATCTATCTATCTATCTATCTATCTATCTATCTATCTATATGTCTCTATCTCTATCTATCTATCTAGTGACTCTCAGGGCGGCGCGGCCCCCTTTTATACCCTTCCTGGACGATGAAGATGTTCCTGCACATGAAGATGTTCCTACACAGCAGCCATTGAGGATGTTCCTACACAGCAGCCAATGAAAATGTTCCTACACAGCAGCCAGATTGTGACATCACAGAGCATCCCTGTGATGTCACAATCTGGCTGCTGTGTAAGAACATTTTCATTGGCTGCTGTGTAGGAACATCCTCAATGGCTGCTGTGTAAGAACATCTTCATTGGCTGCTGTGTAGGAACAGTCTCATTGGCTGCTGTGTCTATCTATCTATCTATCTATCTATCTATCTATCTATCTATCTATCTATCTATCTATCTATCTATCTATCTATCTATCTATCTATCTATCTATCTATCTATCTATCTATCTATCTATCTATCTATCTATCTATCTATCTATCTATATGTCTCTATCTCTATCTATCTATCTGGTGACTCTCAGGGCGGCGCGGCCCCCTTTTATACCCTTCCTGGACGATGAAGATGTTCCTGCACATGAAGATGTTCCTACACAGCAGCCAGATTGTGACATCACAGAGCTTCCCTGTGATGTCACAATCTGGCTGCTGTGTAAGAACATTTTCATTGGCTGCTGTGTAGGAACATCCTCAATGGCTGCTGTGTTGGAACATCTTCATTGGCTGCTGTGTAGGAACAGTCTCATTGGCTGCTGTGTCTATCTATCTATCTATCTATCTATCTATCTATCTATCTATCTATCTATCTATCTATCTATCTATCTATCTATCTATCTATCTATCTATCTATCTATCTATATGTCTCTATCTCTATCTATCTATCTAGTGACTCTCAGGGCGGCGCGGCCCCCTTTTATACCCTTCCTGGACGATGAAGATGTTCCTGCACATGAAGATGTTCCTACACAGCAGCCATTGAGGATGTTCCTACACAGCAGCCAATGAAAATGTTCCTACACAGCAGCCAGATTGTGACATCACAGAGCATCCCTGTGATGTCACAATCTGGCTGCTGTGTAAGAACATTTTCATTGGCTGCTGTGTAGGAACATCCTCAATGGCTGCTATGTAGGAACATCTTCATTGGCTGCTGTGTAGGAACAGTCTCATTGGCTGCTGTGTCTATCTATCTATCTATCTATCTATCTATCTATCTATCTATCTATCTATCTATCTATCTATCTATCTATCTATCTATCTATCTATATGTCTCTATCTCTATCTATCTATCTAGTGACTCTCAGGGCGGCGCGGCCCCCTTTTATACCCTTCCTGGACGATGAAGATGTTCCTGCACATGAAGATGTTCCTACACAGCAGCCATTGAGGATGTTCCTACACAGCAGCCAATGAAAATGTTCCTACACAGCAGCCAGATTGTGACATCACAGAGCATCCCTGTGATGTCACAATCTGGCTGCTGTGTAGGAACATTTTCATTGGCTGCTGTGTAGGAACATCCTCAATGGCTGCTGTGTAGGAATATCTTCATTGGCTGCTGTGTAGGAACAGTCTCATTGGCTGCTGTGTCTATCTATCTATCTATCTATCTATCTATCTATCTATCTATCTATCTATCTATCTATCTATCTATCTATCTATCTATCTATCTATCTATATGTCTCTATCTCTATCTATCTATCTAGTGACTCTCAGGGCGGCGCGGCCCCCTTTTATACCCTTCCTGGACGATGAAGATGTTCCTGCACATGAAGATGTTCCTACACAGCAGCCATTGAGGATGTTCCTACACAGCAGCCAATGAAAATGTTCCTACACAGCAGCCAGATTGTGACATCACAGAGCATCCCTGTGATGTCACAATCTGGCTGCTGTGTAAGAACATTTTAATTGGCTGCTGTGTAGGAACATCCTCAATGGCTGCTGTGTTGGAACATCTTCATTGGCTGCTGTGTAGGAACAGTCTCATTGGCTGCTGTGTCTATCTATCTATCTATCTATCTATCTATCTATCTATCTATCTATCTATCTATCTATCTATCTATCTATCTATCTATATGTCTCTATCTCTATCTATCTATCTAGTGACTCTCAGGGCGGCGCGGCCCCCTTTTATACCCTTCCTGGACGATGAAGATGTTCCTGCACATGAAGATGTTCCTACACAGCAGCCATTGAGGATGTTCCTACACAGCAGCCAATGAAAATGTTCCTACACAGCAGCCAGATTGTGACATCACAGAGCATCCCTGTGATGTCACAATCTGGCTGCTGTGTAAGAACATTTTCATTGGCTGCTGTGTAGGAACATCCTCAATGGCTGCTGTGTAAGAACATCTTCATTGGCTGCTGTGTAGGAACAGTCTCATTGGCTGCTGTGTCTATCAATCTATCTATCTATCTATCTATCTATCTATCTATCTATCTATCTATCTATCTATCTATCTATCTATCTATCTATCTATATGTCTCTATCTCTATCTATCTATCTAGTGACTCTCAGGGCGGCGCGGCCCCCTTTTATACCCTTCCTGGACGATGAAGATGTTCCTGCACATGAAGATGTTCCTACACAGCAGCCATTGAGGATGTTCCTACACAGCAGCCAATGAAAATGTTCCTACACAGCAGCCAGATTGTGACATCACAGAGCATCCCTGTGATGTCACAATCTGGCTGCTGTGTAGGAACATTTTCATTGGCTGCTGTGTAGGAACATCCTCAATGGCTGCTGTGTAGGAATATCTTCATTGGCTGCTGTGTAGGAACAGTCTCATTGGCTGCTGTGTCTATCTATCTATCTATCTATCTATCTATCTATCTATCTATCTATCTATCTATCTATCTATCTATCTATCTATCTATCTATCTATCTATCTATATGTCTCTATCTCTATCTATCTATCTAGTGACTCTCAGGGCGGCGCGGCCCCCTTTTATACCCTTCCTGGACGATGAAGATGTTCCTGCACATGAAGATGTTCCTACACAGCAGCCATTGAGGATGTTCCTACACAGCAGCCAATGAAAATGTTCCTACACAGCAGCCAGATTGTGACATCACAGAGCATCCCTGTGATGTCACAATCTGGCTGCTGTGTAAGAACATTTTAATTGGCTGCTGTGTAGGAACATCCTCAATGGCTGCTGTGTTGGAACATCTTCATTGGCTGGTGTGTAGGAACAGTCTCATTGGCTGCTGTGTCTATCTATCTATCTATCTATCTATCTATCTATCTATCTATCTATCTATCTATCTATCTATCTATCTATCTATCTATCTATCTATCTATCTATATGTCTCTATCTCTATCTATCTATCTAGTGACTCTCAGGGCGGCGCGGCCCCCTTTTATACCCTTCCTGGACGATGAAGATGTTCCTGCACATGAAGATGTTCCTACACAGCAGCCATTGAGGATGTTCCTACACAGCAGCCAATGAAAATGTTCCTACACAGCAGCCAGATTGTGACATCACAGAGCATCCCTGTGATGTCACAATCTGGCTGCTGTGTAAGAACATTTTCATTGGCTGCTGTGTAGGAACATCCTCAATGGCTGCTGTGTAAGAACATCTTCATTGGCTGCTGTGTAGGAACAGTCTCATTGGCTGCTGTGTCTATCAATCTATCTATCTATCTATCTATCTATCTATCTATCTATCTATCTATCTATCTATCTATCTATCTATCTATCTATCTATCTATCTATCTATCTATCTATATGTCTCTATCTCTATCTATCTATCTAGTGACTCTCAGGGCGGCGCGGCTTCCTTTTATACCCTTCCTGGACGATGAAGATGTTCCTGCACATGAAGATGTTCCTACACAGCAGCCATTGAGGATGTTCCTACACAGCAGCCAATGAAAATGTTCCTACACAGCAGCCAGATTGTGACATCACAGAGCATCCCTGTGATGTCACAATCTGGCTGCTGTGTAAGAACATTTTCATTGGCTGCTGTGTAGGAACATCCTCAATGGCTGCTGTGTAAGAACATCTTCATTGGCTGCTGTGTAGGAACAGTCTCATTGGCTGCTGTGTCTATCAATCTATCTATCTATCTATCTATCTATCTATCTATCTATCTATCTATCTATCTATCTATCTATCTATCTATCTATCTATCTATCTATCTATCTATCTATCTATCTCTATCTATCTATCTAGTGACTCTCAGGGCGGCGCGGCCCCCTTTTATACCCTTCCTGGACGATGAAGATGTTCCTGCACATGAAGATGTTCCTACACAGCAGCCATTGAGGATGTTCCTACACAGCAGCCAATGAAAATGTTCCTACACAGCAGCCAGATTGTGACATCACAGAGCATCCCTGTGATGTCACAATCTGGCTGCTGTGTAAGAACATTTTCATTGGCTGCTGTGTAGGAACATCCTCAATGGCTGCTGTGTAGGAACATCTTCATTGGCTGCTGTGTAGGAACAGTCTCATTGGCTGTTGTGTCTATCAATCTATCTATCTATCTATCTATCTATCTATCTATCTATCTATCTATCTATCTATCTATCTATCTATCTATCTATCTATCTATCTATCTATCTATCTATCTATCTATCTATCTATATGTCTCTATCTCTATCTATCTATCTAGTGACTCTCAGGGCGGCGCGGCCCCCTTTTATACCCTTCCTGGACGATGAAGATGTTCCTGCATATGAAGATGTTCCTACACAGCAGCCATTGAGGATGTTCCTACACAGCAGCCAATGAAAATGTTCCTACACAGCAGCCAGATTGTGACATCACAGAGCATCCCTGTGATGTCACAATCTGGCTGCTGTGTAAGAACATTTTCATTGGCTGCTGTGTAGGAACATCCTCAATGGCTGCTATGTAGGAACATCTTCATTGGCTGCTGTGTAGGAACAGTCTCATTGGCTGCTGTGTCTATCTATCTATCTATCTATCTATCTATCTATCTATCTATCTATCTATCTATCTATCTATCTATCTATCTATCTATCTATCTATATGTCTCTATCTCTATCTATCTATCTAGTGACTCTCAGGGCGGCGCGGCCCCCTTTTATACCCTTCCTGGACGATGAAGATGTTCCTGCACATGAAGATGTTCCTACACAGCAGCCATTGAGGATGTTCCTACACAGCAGCCAATGAAAATGTTCCTACACAGCAGCCAGATTGTGACATCACAGAGCATCCCTGTGATGTCACAATCTGGCTGCTGTGTAGGAACATTTTCATTGGCTGCTGTGTAGGAACATCCTCAATGGCTGCTGTGTAGGAATATCTTCATTGGCTGCTGTGTAGGAACAGTCTCATTGGCTGCTGTGTCTATCTATCTATCTATCTATCTATCTATCTATCTATCTATCTATCTATCTATCTATCTATCTATCTATCTATCTATCTATCTATCTATCTATCTATATGTCTCTATCTCTATCTATCTATCTAGTGACTCTCAGGGCGGCGCGGCCCCCTTTTATACCCTTCCTGGACGATGACATCACAGAGCATCCCTGTGATGTCACAATCTGGCTGCTGTGTAAGAACATTTTCATTGGCTGCTGTGTAGGAACATCCTCAATGGCTGATATGTAGGAACATCTTCATTGGCTGCTGTGTAGGAACAGTCTCATTGGCTGCTGTGTCTATCTATCTATCTATCTATCTATCTATCTATCTATCTATCTATCTATCTATCCATCTATCTATCTATCTATCTATCTATCTATCTATCTATCTATCTATCTATCTATCTATCTATCTATCTATCTATCTATCTATCTATCTATCTATATGTCTCTATCTCTATCTATCTATCTAGTGACTCTCAGGGCGGCGCGGCCCCCTTTTATACCCTTCCTGGACGATGAAGATGTTCCTGCACATGAAGATGTTCCTACACAGCAGCCATTGAGGATGTTCCTACACAGCAGCCAATGAAAATGTTCCTACACAGCAGCCAGATTGTGACATCACAGAGCATCCCTGTGATGTCACAATCTGGCTGCTGTGTAAGAACATTTTCATTGGCTGCTGTGTAGGAACATCCTCAATGGCTGTTGTGTTGGAACATCTTCATTGGCTGCTGTGTAGGAACAGTCTCATTGGCTGCTGTGTCTATCTATCTATCTATCTATCTATCTATCTATCTATCTATCTATCTATCTATCTATCTATCTATCTATCTATATGTCTCTATCTCTATCTATCTATCTAGTGACTCTCAGGGCGGCGCGGCCCCCTTTTATACCCTTCCTGGACGATGAAGATGTTCCTGCACATGAAGATGTTCCTACACAGCAGCCATTGAGGATGTTCCTACACAGCAGCCAATGAAAATGTTCCTACACAGCAGCCAGATTGTGACATCACAGAGCATCCCTGTGATGTCACAATCTGGCTGCTGTGTAAGAACATTTTCATTGGCTGCTGTGTAGGAACATCCTCAATGGCTGCTGTGTAAGAACATCTTCATTGGCTGCTGTGTAGGAACAGTCTCATTGGCTGCTGTGTCTATCAATCTATCTATCTATCTATCTATCTATCTATCTATCTATCTATCTATCTATCTATCTATCTATCTATCTATCTATCTATCTATCTATCTATCTATCTATCTATATGTCTCTATCTCTATCTATCTATCTAGTGACTCTCAGGGCGGCGCGGCCCCCTTTTATACCCTTCCTGGACGATGAAGATGTTCCTGCACATGAAGATGTTCCTACACAGCAGCCATTGAGGATGTTCCTACACAGCAGCCAATGAAAATGTTCCTACACAGCAGCCAGATTGTGACATCACAGAGCATCCCTGTGATGTCACAATCTGGCTGCTGTGTAAGAACATTTTCATTGGCTGCTGTGTAGGAACATCCTCAATGGCTGCTGTGTAGGAACATCTTCATTGGCTGCTGTGTAGGAACAGTCTCATTGGCTGTTGTGTCTATCAATCTATCTATCTATCTATCTATCTATCTATCTATCTATCTATCTATCTATCTATCTATCTATATGTCTCTATCTCTATCTATCTATCTAGTGACTCTCAGGGCGGCGCGGCCCCCTTTTATACCCTTCCTGGACGATGACATCACAGAGCATCCCTGTGATGTCACAATCTGGCTGCTGTGTAAGAACATTTTCATTGGCTGCTGTGTTGGAGCATCCTCAATGGCTGATATGTAGGAACATCTTCATTGGCTGCTGTGTAGGAACAGTCTCATTGGCTGCTGTGTCTATCTATCTATCTATCTATCTATCTATCTATCTATCTATCTATCTATCTATCTATCTATCTATCTATCCATCTATCTATCTATCTATCTATCTATCTATCTATCTATCTATCTATCTATCTATCTATCTATCTATCTATCTATCTATATGTCTCTATCTCTATCTATCTATCTAGTGACTCTCAGGGCGGCGCGGCCCCCTTTTATACCCTTCCTGGACGATGAAGATGTTCCTGCACATGAAGATGTTCCTACACAGCAGCCATTGAGGATGTTCCTACACAGCAGCCAATGAAAATGTTCCTACACAGCAGCCAGATTGTGACATCACAGAGCATCCCTGTGATGTCACAATCTGGCTGCTGTGTAAGAACATTTTCATTGGCTGCTGTGTAGGAACATCCTCAATGGCTGTTGTGTTGGAACATCTTCATTGGCTGCTGTGTAGGAACAGTCTCATTGGCTGCTGTGTCTATCTATCTATCTATCTATCTATCTATCTATCTATCTATCTATCTATCTATCTATCTATCTATCTATCTATCTATCTATCTATCTATCTATCTATCTATCTATCTATCTATCTATATGTCTCTATCTCTATCTATCTATCTAGTGACTCTCAGGGCGGCGCGGCCCCCTTTTATACCCTTCCTGGACGATGAAGATGTTCCTGCACATGAAGATGTTCCTACACAGCAGCCATTGAGGATGTTCCTACACAGCAGCCAATGAAAATGTTCCTACACAGCAGCCAGATTGTGACATCACAGAGCATCCCTGTGATGTCACAATCTGGCTGCTGTGTAAGAACATTTTCATTGGCTGCTGTGTAGGAACATCCTCAATGGCTGCTGTGTAAGAACATCTTCATTGGCTGCTGTGTAGGAACAGTCTCATTGGCTGCTGTGTCTATCAATCTATCTATCTATCTATCTATCTATCTATCTATCTATCTATCTATCTATCTATCTATCTATCTATCTATCTATCTATCTATCTATCTATCTATCTATCTATCTATATGTCTCTATCTCTATCTATCTATCTAGTGACTCTCAGGGCGGCGCGGCCCCCTTTTATACCCTTCCTGGACGATGAAGATGTTCCTGCACATGAAGATGTTCCTACACAGCAGCCATTGAGGATGTTCCTACACAGCAGCCAATGAAAATGTTCCTACACAGCAGCCAGATTGTGACATCACAGAGCATCCCTGTGATGTCACAATCTGGCTGCTGTGTAAGAACATTTTCATTGGCTGCTGTGTAGGAACATCCTCAATGGCTGCTGTGTAAGAACATCTTCATTGGCTGCTGTGTAGGAACAGTCTCATTGGCTGCTGTGTCTATCAATCTATCTATCTATCTATCTATCTATCTATCTATCTATCTATCTATCTATCTATCTATCTATCTATCTATCTATCTATCTATCTATCTATCTATCTATCTATCTATATGTCTCTATCTCTATCTATCTATCTAGTGACTCTCAGGGCGGCGCGGCCCCCTTTTATACCCTTCCTGGACGATGAAGATGTTCCTGCACATGAAGATGTTCCTACACAGCAGCCATTGAGGATGTTCCTACACAGCAGCCAATGAAAATGTTCCTACACAGCAGCCAGATTGTGACATCACAGAGCATCCCTGTGATGTCACAATCTGGCTGCTGTGTAAGAACATTTTCATTGGCTGCTGTGTAGGAACATCCTCAATGGCTGCTGTGTAGGAACATCTTCATTGGCTGCTGTGTAGGAACAGTCTCATTGGCTGTTGTGTCTATCAATCTATCTATCTATCTATCTATCTATCTATCTATCTATCTATCTATCTATCTATCTATCTATCTATCTATCTATCTATCTATATGTCTCTATCTCTATCTATCTATCTAGTGACTCTCAGGGCGGCGCGGCCCCCTTTTATACCCTTCCTGGACGATGACATCACAGAGCATCCCTGTGATGTCACAATCTGGCTGCTGTGTAAGAACATTTTCATTGGCTGCTGTGTTGGAGCATCCTCAATGGCTGATATGTAGGAACATCTTCATTGGCTGCTGTGTAGGAACAGTCTCATTGGCTGCTGTGTCTATCTATCTATCTATCTATCTATCTATCTATCTATCTATCTATCTATCTATCTATCCATCTATCTATCTATCTATCTATCTATCTATCTATCTATCTATCTATCTATCTATCTATCTATCTATCTATCTATCTATCTATCTATATGTCTCTATCTCTATCTATCTATCTAGTGACTCTCAGGGCGGCGCGGCCCCCTTTTATACCCTTCCTGGACGATGAAGATGTTCCTGCACATGAAGATGTTCCTACACAGCAGCCATTGAGGATGTTCCTACACAGCAGCCAATGAAAATGTTCCTACACAGCAGCCAGATTGTGACATCACAGAGCATCCCTGTGATGTCACAATCTGGCTGCTGTGTAAGAACATTTTCATTGGCTGCTGTGTAGGAACATCCTCAATGGCTGTTGTGTTGGAACATCTTCATTGGCTGCTGTGTAGGAACAGTCTCATTGGCTGCTGTGTCTATCTATCTATCTATCTATCTATCTATCTATCTATCTATCTATCTATCTATCTATCTATCTATCTATCTATCTATCTATCTATCTATCTATCTATCTATCTATCTATCTATCTATATGTCTCTATCTCTATCTATCTATCTAGTGACTCTCAGGGCGGCGCGGCCCCCTTTTATACCCTTCCTGGACGATGAAGATGTTCCTGCACATGAAGATGTTCCTACACAGCAGCCATTGAGGATGTTCCTACACAGCAGCCAATGAAAATGTTCCTACACAGCAGCCAGATTGTGACATCACAGAGCATCCCTGTGATGTCACAATCTGGCTGCTGTGTAAGAACATTTTCATTGGCTGCTGTGTAGGAACATCCTCAATGGCTGCTGTGTAAGAACATCTTCATTGGCTGCTGTGTAGGAACAGTCTCATTGGCTGCTGTGTCTATCAATCTATCTATCTATCTATCTATCTATCTATCTATCTATCTATCTATCTATCTATCTATCTATCTATCTATCTATCTATCTATCTATCTATCTATCTATATGTCTCTATCTCTATCTATCTATCTAGTGACTCTCAGGGCGGCGCGGCCCCCTTTTATACCCTTCCTGGACGATGAAGATGTTCCTGCACATGAAGATGTTCCTACACAGCAGCCATTGAGGATGTTCCTACACAGCAGCCAATGAAAATGTTCCTACACAGCAGCCAGATTGTGACATCACAGAGCATCCCTGTGATGTCACAATCTGGCTGCTGTGTAAGAACATTTTCATTGGCTGCTGTGTAGGAACATCCTCAATGGCTGCTGTGTAGGAACATCTTCATTGGCTGCTGTGTAGGAACAGTCTCATTGGCTGTTGTGTCTATCAATCTATCTATCTATCTATCTATCTATCTATCTATCTATCTATCTATCTATCTATCTATCTATCTATCTATCTATCTATCTATCTATCTATCTATATGTCTCTATCTCTATCTATCTATCTAGTGACTCTCAGGGCGGCGCGGCCCCCTTTTATACCCTTCCTGGACGATGAAGATGTTCCTGCACATGAAGATGTTCCTACACAGCAGCCATTGAGGATGTTCCTACACAGCAGCCAATGAAAATGTTCCTACACAGCAGCCAGATTGTGACATCACAGAGCATCCCTGTGATGTCACAATCTGGCTGCTGTGTAAGAACATTTTCATTGGCTGCTGTGTAGGAACATCCTCAATGGCTGTTGTGTTGGAACATCTTCATTGGCTGCTGTGTAGGAACAGTCTCATTGGCTGCTGTGTCTATCTATCTATCTATCTATCTATCTATCTATCTATCTATCTATCTATCTATCTATCTATCTATCTATCTATCTATCTATCTATCTATCTATCTATCTATCTATCTATCTATCTATCTATCTATATGTCTCTATCTCTATCTATCTATCTAGTGACTCTCAGGGCGGCGCGGCCCCCTTTTATACCCTTCCTGGACGATGAAGATGTTCCTGCACATGAAGATGTTCCTACACAGCAGCCATTGAGGATGTTCCTACACAGCAGCCAATGAAAATTTTCCTACACAGCAGCCAGATTGTGACATCACAGAGCATCCCTGTGATGTCACAATCTGGCTGCTGTGTAAGAACATTTTCATTGGCTGCTGTGTAGGAACATCCTCAATGGCTGCTGTGTAAGAACATCTTCATTGGCTGCTGTGTAGGAACAGTCTCATTGGCTGCTGTGTCTATCAATCTATCTATCTATCTATCTATCTATCTATCTATCTATCTATCTATCTATCTATCTATCTATCTATCTATCTATCTATCTATCCATCTATCTATCTATCTATCTATCTATCTATCTATCTATCTATCTATCTATCTATCTATATGTCTCTATCTCTATCTATCTATCTAGTGACTCTCAGGGCGGCGCGGCCCCCTTTTATACCCTTCCTGGACGATGAAGATGTTCCTGCACATGAAGATGTTCCTACACAGCAGCCATTGAGGATGTTCCTACACAGCAGCCAATGAAAATGTTCCTACACAGCAGCCAGATTGTGACATCACAGAGCATCCCTGTGATGTCACAATCTGGCTGCTGTGTAAGAACATTTTCATTGGCTGCTGTGTAGGAACATCCTCAATGGCTGATATGTAGGAACATCTTCATTGGCTGCTGTGTAGGAACAGTCTCATTGGCTGCTGTGTCTATCTATCTATCTATCTATCTATCTATCTATCTATCTATCTATCTATATATCTATCTATCTATCTATCTATCTATCTATCTATCTATCTATCTATCTATCTATCTATCTATCCATCTATCTATCTATCTATCTATCTATCTATCTATCTATCTATCTATCTATCTATCTATCTATCTATATGTCTCTATCTCTATCTATCTATCTAGTGACTCTCAGGGCGGCGCGGCCCCCTTTTATACCCTTCCTGGACGATGAAGATGTTCCTGCACATGAAGATGTTCCTACACAGCAGCCATTGAGGATGTTCCTACACAGCAGCCAATGAAAATGTTCCTACACAGCAGCCAGATTGTGACATCACAGAGCATCCCTGTGATGTCACAATCTGGCTGCTGTGTAAGAACATTTTCATTGGCTGCTGTGTAGGAACATCCTCAATGGCTGTTGTGTTGGAACATCTTCATTGGCTGCTGTGTAGGAACAGTCTCATTGGCTGCTGTGTCTATCTATCTATCTATCTATCTATCTATCTATCTATCTATCTATCTATCTATCTATCTATCTATCTATCTATCTATCTATCTATCTATCTATCTATCTATATGTCTCTATCTCTATCTATCTATCTAGTGACTCTCAGGGCGGCGCGGCCCCCTTTTATACCCTTCCTGGACGATGAAGATGTTCCTGCACATGAAGATGTTCCTACACAGCAGCCATTGAGGATGTTCCTACACAGCAGCCAATGAAAATGTTCCTACACAGCAGCCAGATTGTGACATCACAGAGCATCCCTGTGATGTCACAATCTGGCTGCTGTGTAAGAACATTTTCATTGGCTGCTGTGTAGGAACATCCTCAATGGCTGCTGTGTAAGAACATCTTCATTGGCTGCTGTGTAGGAACAGTCTCATTGGCTGCTGTGTCTATCAATCTATCTATCTATCTATCTATCTATCTATCTATCTATCTATCTATCTATCTATCTATCTATCTATCTATCTATCTATCTATCTATCTATCTATCTATCTATCTATCTATCTATCTATCTATCTATATGTCTCTATCTCTATCTATCTATCTATCTAGTGACTCTCAGGGCGGCGCGGCCCCCTTTTATACCCTTCCTGGACGATGAAGATGTTCCTGCACATGAAGATGTTCCTACACAGCAGCCATTGAGGATGTTCCTACACAGCAGCCAATGAAAATGTTCCTACACAGCAGCCAGATTGTGACATCACAGAGCATCCCTGTGATGTCACAATCTGGCTGCTGTGTAAGAACATTTTCATTGGCTGCTGTGTAGGAACATCCTCAATGGCTGCTGTGTAGGAACATCTTCATTGGCTGCTGTGTAGGAACAGTCTCATTGGCTGTTGTGTCTATCAATCTATCTATCTATCTATCTATCTATCTATCTATCTATCTATCTATCTATCTATCTATCTATCTATCTATCTATATGTCTCTATCTCTATCTATCTATCTAGTGACTCTCAGGGCGGCGCGGCCCCCTTTTATACCCTTCCTGGACGATGAAGATGTTCCTGCACATGAAGATGTTCCTACACAGCAGCCATTGAGGATGTTCCTACACAGCAGCCAATGAAAATGTTCCTACACAGCAGCCAGATTGTGACATCACAGAGCATCCCTGTGATGTCACAATCTGGCTGCTGTGTAAGAACATTTTCATTGGCTGCTGTGTAGGAACATCCTCAATGGCTGCTGTGTAAGAACATCTTCATTGGCTGCTGTGTAGGAACAGTCTCATTGGCTGCTGTGTCTATCAATCTATCTATCTATCTATCTATCTATCTATCTATCTATCTATCTATCTATCTATCTATCTATCTATCTATCTATCTATCTATCTATCTATATGTCTCTATCTCTATCTATCTATCTAGTGACTCTCAGGGCGGCGCGGCCCCCTTTTATACCCTTCCTGGACGATGAAGATGTTCCTGCACATGAAGATGTTCCTACACAGCAGCCATTGAGGATGTTCCTACACAGCAGCCAATGAAAATGTTCCTACACAGCAGCCAGATTGTGACATCACAGAGCATCCCTGTGATGTCACAATCTGGCTGCTGTGTAAGAACATTTTCATTGGCTGCTGTGTAGGAACATCCTCAATGGCTGCTGTGTAGGAACATCTTCATTGGCTGCTGTGTAGGAACAGTCTCATTGGCTGTTGTGTCTATCAATCTATCTATCTATCTATCTATCTATCTATCTATCTATCTATCTATCTATCTATCTATCTATCTATCTATCTATCTATCTATCTATCTATCTATCTATCTATCTATCTATCTATCTATATGTCTCTATCTCTATCTATCTATCTAGTGACTCTCAGGGCGGCGCGGCCCCCTTTTATACCCTTCCTGGACGATGAAGATGTTCCTGCACATGAAGATGTTCCTACACAGCAGCCATTGAGGATGTTCCTACACAGCAGCCAATGAAAATGTTCCTACACAGCAGCCAGATTGTGACATCACAGAGCATCCCTGTGATGTCACAATCTGGCTGCTGTGAAAGAACATTTTCATTGGCTGCTGTGTAGGAACATCCTCAATGGCTGCTGTGTAGGAACATCTTCATTGGCTGCTGTGTAGGAACAGTCTCATTGGCTGCTGTGTCTATCTATCTATCTATCTATCTATCTATCTATCTATCTATCTATCTATCTATCTATCTATCTATCTATCTATCTATATGTCTCTATCTCTATCTATCTATCTAGTGACTCTCAGGGCGGCGCGGCCCCCTTTTATACCCTTCCTGGACGATGAAGATGTTCCTGCACATGAAGATGTTCCTACACAGCAGCCATTGAGGATGTTCCTACACAGCAGCCAATGAAAATGTTCCTACACAGCAGCCAGATTGTGACATCACAGAGCATCCCTGTGATGTCACAATCTGGCTGCTGTGTAAGAACATTTTCATTGGCTGCTGTGTAGGAACATCCTCAATGGCTGCTGTGTAGGAACATCTTCATTGGCTGCTGTGTAGGAACAGTCTCATTGGCTGCTGTGTCTATCTATCTATCTATCTATCTATCTATCTATCTATCTATCTATCTATCTATCTATCTATCTATCTATCTATCTATCTATCTATCTATCTATCTATATGTCTCTATCTCTATCTATCTATCTAGTGACTCTCAGGGCGGCGCGGCCCCCTTTTATACCCTTCCTGGACGATGAAGATGTTCCTGCATATGAAGATGTTCCTACACAGCAGCCATTGAGGATGTTCCTACACAGCAGCCAATGAAAATGTTCCTACACAGCAGCCAGATTGTGACATCACAGAGCATCCCTGTGATGTCACAATCTGGCTGCTGTGTAAGAACATTTTCATTGGCTGCTGTGTAGGAACATCCTCAATGGCTGATATGTAGGAACATCTTCATTGGCTGCTGTGTAGGAACAGTCTCATTGGCTGCTGTGTCTATCTATCTATCTATCTATCTATCTATCTATCTATCTATCTATCTATCTATCTATCTATCTATCTATCTATCTATCTATCTATATGTCTCTATCTCTATCTATCTATCTAGTGACTCTCAGGGCGGCGCGGCCCCCTTTTATACCCTTCCTGGACGATGAAGATGTTCCTGCACATGAAGATGTTCCTACACAGCAGCCAGATTGTGACATCACAGAGCTTCCCTGTGATGTCACAATCTGGCTGCTGTGTAAGAACATTTTCATTGGCTGCTGTGTAGGAACATCCTCAATGGCTGCTGTGTTGGAACATCTTCATTGGCTGCTGTGTAGGAACAGTCTCATTGGCTGCTGTGTCTATCTATCTATCTATCTATCTATCTATCTATCTATCTATCTATCTATCTATCTATCTATCTATCTATCTATCTATCTATCTATCTATCTATCTATCTATCTATCTATCTATCTATCTATCTATATGTCTCTATCTCTATCTATCTATCTAGTGACTCTCAGGGCGGCGCGGCCCCCTTTTATACCCTTCCTGGACGATGAAGATGTTCCTGCACATGAAGATGTTCCTACACAGCAGCCATTGAGGATGTTCCTACACAGCAGCCAATGAAAATGTTCCTACACAGCAGCCAGATTGTGACATCACAGAGCATCCCTGTGATGTCACAATCTGGCTGCTGTGTAAGAACATTTTCATTGGCTGCTGTGTAGGAACATCCTCAATGGCTGCTATGTAGGAACATCTTCATTGGCTGCTGTGTAGGAACAGTCTCATTGGCTGCTGTGTCTATCTATCTATCTATCTATCTATCTATCTATCTATCTATCTATCTATCTATCTATCTATCTATCTATCTATCTATCTATCTATCTATCTATATGTCTCTATCTCTATCTATCTATCTAGTGACTCTCAGGGCGGCGCGGCCCCCTTTTATACCCTTCCTGGACGATGAAGATGTTCCTGCACATGAAGATGTTCCTACACAGCAGCCATTGAGGATGTTTCTACACAGCAGCCAATGAAAATGTTCCTACACAGCAGCCAGATTGTGACATCACAGAGCATCCCTGTGATGTCACAATCTGGCTGCTGTGTAGGAACATTTTCATTGGCTGCTGTGTAGGAACATCCTCAATGGCTGCTGTGTAGGAATATCTTCATTGGCTGCTGTGTAGGAACAGTCTCATTGGCTGCTGTGTCTATCTATCTATCTATCTATCTATCTATCTATCTATCTATCTATCTATCTATCTATCTATCTATCTATCTATCTATCTATCTATATGTCTCTATCTCTATCTATCTATCTAGTGACTCTCAGGGCGGCGCGGCCCCCTTTTATACCCTTCCTGGACGATGAAGATGTTCCTGCACATGAAGATGTTCCTACACAGCAGCCATTGAGGATGTTCCTACACAGCAGCCAATGAAAATGTTCCTACACAGCAGCCAGATTGTGACATCACAGAGCATCCCTGTGATGTCACAATCTGGCTGCTGTGTAAGAACATTTTCATTGGCTGCTGTGTAGGAACATCCTCAATGGCTGCTGTGTAGGAACATCTTCATTGGCTGCTGTGTAGGAACAGTCTCATTGGCTGCTGTGTCTATCTATCTATCTATCTATCTATCTATCTATCTATCTATCTATCTATCTATCTATCTATCTATCTATCTATCTATCTATCTATCTATCTATCTATCTATCTATATGTCTCTATCTCTATCTATCTATCTAGTGACTCTCAGGGCGGCGCGGCCCCCTTTTATACCCTTCCTGGACGATGAAGATGTTCCTGCATATGAAGATGTTCCTACACAGCAGCCATTGAGGATGTTCCTACACAGCAGCCAATGAAAATGTTCCTACACAGCAGCCAGATTGTGACATCACAGAGCATCCCTGTGATGTCACAATCTGGCTGCTGTGTAAGAACATTTTCATTGGCTGCTGTGTAGGAACATCCTCAATGGCTGATATGTAGGAACATCTTCATTGGCTGCTGTGTAGGAACAGTCTCATTGGCTGCTGTGTCTATCTATCTATCTATCTATCTATCTATCTATCTATCTATCTATCTATCTATCTATCTATCTATCTATCTATCTATCTATCTATCTATCTATCTATCTATCTATCTATATGTCTCTATCTCTATCTATCTATCTAGTGACTCTCAGGGCGGCGCGGCCCCCTTTTATACCCTTCCTGGACGATGAAGATGTTCCTGCACATGAAGATGTTCCTACACAGCAGCCAGATTGTGACATCACAGAGCTTCCCTGTGATGTCACAATCTGGCTGCTGTGTAAGAACATTTTCATTGGCTGCTGTGTAGGAACATCCTCAATGGCTGCTGTGTTGGAACATCTTCATTGGCTGCTGTGTAGGAACAGTCTCATTGGCTGCTGTGTCTATCTATCTATCTATCTATCTATCTATCTATCTATCTATCTATCTATCTATCTATCTATCTATCTATCTATCTATCTATCTATCTATATGTCTCTATCTCTATCTATCTATCTAGTGACTCTCAGGGCGGCGCGGCCCCCTTTTATACCCTTCCTGGACGATGAAGATGTTCCTGCACATGAAGATGTTCCTACACAGCAGCCATTGAGGATGTTCCTACACAGCAGCCAATGAAAATGTTCCTACACAGCAGCCAGATTGTGACATCACAGAGCATCCCTGTGATGTCACAATCTGGCTGCTGTGTAAGAACATTTTCATTGGCTGCTGTGTAGGAACATCCTCAATGGCTGCTATGTAGGAACATCTTCATTGGCTGCTGTGTAGGAACAGTCTCATTGGCTGCTGTGTCTATCTATCTATCTATCTATCTATCTATCTATCTATCTATCTATCTATCTATCTATCTATCTATCTATCTATCTATCTATCTATATGTCTCTATCTCTATCTATCTATCTAGTGACTCTCAGGGCGGCGCGGCCCCCTTTTATACCCTTCCTGGACGATGAAGATGTTCCTGCACATGAAGATGTTCCTACACAGCAGCCATTGAGGATGTTCCTACACAGCAGCCAATGAAAATGTTCCTACACAGCAGCCAGATTGTGACATCACAGAGCATCCCTGTGATGTCACAATCTGGCTGCTGTGTAGGAACATTTTCATTGGCTGCTGTGTAGGAACATCCTCAATGGCTGCTGTGTAGGAATATCTTCATTGGCTGCTGTGTAGGAACAGTCTCATTGGCTGCTGTGTCTATCTATCTATCTATCTATCTATCTATCTATCTATCTATCTATCTATCTATCTATCTATCTATCTATCTATCTATCTATCTATCTATCTATCTATCTATCTATCTATCTATATGTCTCTATCTCTATCTATCTATCTAGTGACTCTCAGGGCGGCGCGGCCCCCTTTTATACCCTTCCTGGACGATGAAGATGTTCCTGCACATGAAGATGTTCCTACACAGCAGCCATTGAGGATGTTCCTACACAGCAGCCAATGAAAATGTTCCTACACAGCAGCCAGATTGTGACATCACAGAGCATCCCTGTGATGTCACAATCTGGCTGCTGTGAAAGAACATTTTCATTGGCTGCTGTGTAGGAACATCCTCAATGGCTGCTGTGTAGGAACATCTTCATTGGCTGCTGTGTAGGAACAGTCTCATTGGCTGCTGTGTCTATCTATCTATCTATCTATCTATCTATCTATCTATCTATCTATCTATCTATCTATCTATCTATCTATCTATCTATCTATCTATCTATCTATCTATCTATCTATCTATCTATCTATCTATCTATCTATCTATATGTCTCTATCTCTATCTATCTATCTAGTGACTCTCAGGGCGGCGCGGCCCCCTTTTATACCCTTCCTGGACGATGAAGATGTTCCTGCACATGAAGATGTTCCTACACAGCAGCCATTGAGGATGTTCCTACACAGCAGCCAATGAAAATGTTCCTACACAGCAGCCAGATTGTGACATCACAGAGCATCCCTGTGATGTCACAATCTGGCTGCTGTGTAAGAACATTTTCATTGGCTGCTGTGTAGGAACATCCTCAATGGCTGCTGTGTTGGAACATCTTCATTGGCTGCTGTGTAGGAACAGTCTCATTGGCTGCTGTGTCTATCTATCTATCTATCTATCTATCTATCTATCTATCTATCTATCTATCTATCTATCTATCTATCTATCTATCTATCTATCTATCTATCTATCTATCTATCTATCTATCTATCTATCTATCTATCTATCTATCTATCTATATGTCTCTATCTCTATCTATCTATCTAGTGACTCTCAGGGCGGCGCGGCCCCCTTTTATACCCTTCCTGGACGATGAAGATGTTCCTGCACATGAAGATGTTCCTACACAGCAGCCATTGAGGATGTTCCTACACAGCAGCCAATGAAAATGTTCCTACACAGCAGCCAGATTGTGACATCACAGAGCATCCCTGTGATGTCACAATCTGGCTGCTGTGAAAGAACATTTTCATTGGCTGCTGTGTAGGAACATCCTCAATGGCTGCTGTGTAGGAACATCTTCATTGGCTGCTGTGTAGGAACAGTCTCATTGGCTGCTGTGTCTATCTATCTATCTATCTATCTATCTATCTATCTATCTATCTATCTATCTATCTATCTATCTATCTATCTATCTATATGTCTCTATCTCTATCTATCTATCTAGTGACTCTCAGGGCGGCGCGGCCCCCTTTTATACCCTTCCTGGACGATGAAGATGTTCCTGCACATGAAGATGTTCCTACACAGCAGCCATTGAGGATGTTCCTACACAGCAGCCAATGAAAATGTTCCTACACAGCAGCCAGATTGTGACATCACAGAGCATCCCTGTGATGTCACAATCTGGCTGCTGTGTAAGAACATTTTCATTGGCTGCTGTGTAGGAACATCCTCAATGGCTGATATGTAGGAACATCTTCATTGGCTGCTGTGTAGGAACAGTCTCATTGGCTGCTGTGTCTATCTATCTATCTATCTATCTATCTATCTATCTATCTATCTATCTATCTATCTATCTATCTATCTATCCATCTATCTATCTATCTATCTATCTATCTATCTATCTATCTATCTATCTATCTATCTATCTATCTATCTATCTATCTATCTATATGTCTCTATCTCTATCTATCTATCTAGTGACTCTCAGGGCGGCGCGGCCCCCTTTTATACCCTTCCTGGACGATGAAGATGTTCCTGCACATGAAGATGTTCCTACACAGCAGCCATTGAGGATGTTCCTACACAGCAGCCAATGAAAATGTTCCTACACAGCAGCCAGATTGTGACATCACAGAGCATCCCTGTGATGTCACAATCTGGCTGCTGTGAAAGAACATTTTCATTGGCTGCTGTGTAGGAACATCCTCAATGGCTGCTGTGTAGGAACATCTTCATTGGCTGCTGTGTAGGAACAGTCTCATTGGCTGCTGTGTCTATCTATCTATCTATCTATCTATCTATCTATCTATCTATCTATCTATCTATCTATCTATCTATCTATCTATCTATCTATCTATCTATCTATATGTCTCTATCTCTATCTATCTATCTAGTGACTCTCAGGGCGGCGCGGCCCCCTTTTATACCCTTCCTGGACGATGAAGATGTTCCTGCACATGAAGATGTTCCTACACAGCAGCCATTGAGGATGTTCCTACACAGCAGCCAATGAAAATGTTCCTACACAGCAGCCAGATTGTGACATCACAGAGCATCCCTGTGATGTCACAATCTGGCTGCTGTGTAAGAACATTTTCATTGGCTGCTGTGTAGGAACATCCTCAATGGCTGATATGTAGGAACATCTTCATTGGCTGCTGTGTAGGAACAGTCTCATTGGCTGCTGTGTCTATCTATCTATCTATCTATCTATCTATCTATCTATCTATCTATCTATCTATCTATCTATCTATCTATCTATCTATCTATCTATCTATCTATCTATCTATCTATCTATCTATCTATCTATCCATCTATCTATCTATCTATCTATCTATCTATCTATCTATCTATCTATCTATCTATCTATCTATCTATCTATCTATCTATCTATCTATCTATATGTCTCTATCTCTATCTATCTATCTAGTGACTCTCAGGGCGGCGCGGCCCCCTTTTATACCCTTCCTGGACGATGAAGATGTTCCTGCACATGAAGATGTTCCTACACAGCAGCCATTGAGGATGTTCCTACACAGCAGCCAATGAAAATGTTCCTACACAGCAGCCAGATTGTGACATCACAGAGCATCCCTGTGATGTCACAATCTGGCTGCTGTGTAAGAACATTTTCATTGGCTGCTGTGTAGGAACATCCTCAATGGCTGTTGTGTTGGAACATCTTCATTGGCTGCTGTGTAGGAACAGTCTCATTGGCTGCTGTGTCTATCTATCTATCTATCTATCTATCTATCTATCTATCTATCTATCTATCTATCTATCTATCTATCTATCTATCTATCTATCTATCTATCTATCTATCTATCTATCTATCTATATGTCTCTATCTCTATCTATCTATCTAGTGACTCTCAGGGCGGCGCGGCCCCCTTTTATACCCTTCCTGGACGATGAAGATGTTCCTGCACATGAAGATGTTCCTACACAGCAGCCATTGAGGATGTTCCTACACAGCAGCCAATGAAAATGTTCCTACACAGCAGCCAGATTGTGACATCACAGAGCATCCCTGTGATGTCACAATCTGGCTGCTGTGTAAGAACATTTTCATTGGCTGCTGTGTAGGAACATCCTCAATGGCTGCTGTGTAAGAACATCTTCATTGGCTGCTGTGTAGGAACAGTCTCATTGGCTGCTGTGTCTATCAATCTATCTATCTATCTATCTATCTATCTATCTATCTATCTATCTATCTATCTATCTATCTATCTATCTATCTATCTATCTATCTATCTATCTATCTATCTATCTATCTATCTATATATCTATCTATCTATCTATCTATCTATCTATCTATCTATCTATATGTCTCTATCTCTATCTATCTATCTAGTGACTCTCAGGGCGGCGCGGCCCCCTTTTATACCCTTCCTGGACGATGAAGATGTTCCTGCACATGAAGATGTTCCTACACAGCAGCCATTGAGGATGTTCCTACACAGCAGCCAATGAAAATGTTCCTACACAGCAGCCAGATTGTGACATCACAGAGCATCCCTGTGATGTCACAATCTGGCTGCTGTGTAAGAACATTTTCATTGGCTGCTGTGTAGGAACATCCTCAATGGCTGCTGTGTAGGAACATCTTCATTGGCTGCTGTGTAGGAACAGTCTCATTGGCTGTTGTGTCTATCAATCTATCTATCTATATATCTATCTATCTATCTATCTATCTATCTATCTATCTATCTATCTATCTATCTATCTATCTATCTATCCATCTATCTATCTATATGTCTCTATCTCTATCTATCTATCTAGTGACTCTCAGGGCGGCGCGGCCCCCTTTTATACCCTTCCTGGACGATGAAGATGTTCCTGCACATGAAGATGTTCCTACACAGCAGCCATTGAGGATGTTCCTACACAGCAGCCAATGAAAATGTTCCTACACAGCAGCCAGATTGTGACATCACAGAGCATCCCTGTGATGTCACAATCTGGCTGCTGTGTAAGAACATTTTCATTGGCTGCTGTGTAGGAACATCCTCAATGGCTGCTGTGTTGGAACATCTTCATTGGCTGCTGTGTAGGAACAGTCTCATTGGCTGCTGTGTCTATCTATCTATCTATCTATCTATCTATCTATCTATCTATCTATCTATCTATCTATCTATCTATCTATATGTCTCTATCTCTCTCTATCTATCTAGTGACTCTCAGGGCGGCGCGGCCCCCTTTTATACCCTTCCTGGACGATGAAGATGTTCCTGCACATGAAGATGTTCCTACACAGCAGCCATTGAGGATGTTCCTACACAGCAGCCAATTAAAATGTTCCTACACAGCAGCCAGATTGTGACATCACAGAGCATCCCTGTGATGTCACAATCTGGCTGCTGTGAAAGAACATTTTCATTGGCTGCTGTGTAGGAACATCCTCAATGGCTGCTGTGTAGGAACATCTTCATTGGCTGCTGTGTAGGAACAGTCTCATTGGCTGCTGTGTCTATCTATCTATCTATCTATCTATCTATCTATCTATCTATCTATCTATCTATCTATCTATCTATCTATCTATCTATCTATCTATCTATCTATCTATCTATCTATCTATCTATATGTCTCTATCTCTATCTATCTATCTAGTGACTCTCAGGGCGGCGCGGCCCCCTTTTATACCCTTCCTGGACGATGAAGATGTTCCTGCACATGAAGATGTTCCTACACAGCAGCCATTGAGGATGTTCCTACACAGCAGCCAATGAAAATGTTCCTACACAGCAGCCAGATTGTGACATCACAGAGCATCCCTGTGATGTCACAATCTGGCTGCTGTGAAAGAACATTTTCATTGGCTGCTGTGTAGGAACATCCTCAATGGCTGCTGTGTAGGAACATCTTCATTGGCTGCTGTGTAGGAACAGTCTCATTGGCTGCTGTGTCTATCTATCTATCTATCTATCTATCTATCTATCTATCTATCTATCTATCTATCTATCTATCTATCTATCTATCTATCTATCTATCTATCTATCTATCTATCTATCTATCTATCTATCTATCTATCTATATGTCTCTATCTCTATCTATCTATCTAGTGACTCTCAGGGCGGCGCGGCCCCCTTTTATACCCTTCCTGGACGATGAAGATGTTCCTGCACATGAAGATGTTCCTACACAGCAGCCATTGAGGATGTTCCTACACAGCAGCCAATGAAAATGTTCCTACACAGCAGCCAGATTGTGACATCACAGAGCATCCCTGTGATGTCACAATCTGGCTGCTGTGTAAGAACATTTTCATTGGCTGCTGTGTAGGAACATCCTCAATGGCTGCTGTGTTGGAACATCTTCATTGGCTGCTGTGTAGGAACAGTCTCATTGGCTGCTGTGTCTATCTATCTATCTATCTATCTATCTATCTATCTATCTATCTATCTATCTATCTATCTATCTATCTATCTATCTATCTATCTATCTATCTATCTATCTATCTATCTATCTATCTATCTATCTATCTATCTATCTATCTATCTATCTATCTATATGTCTCTATCTCTATCTATCTATCTAGTGACTCTCAGGGCGGCGCGGCCCCCTTTTATACCCTTCCTGGACGATGAAGATGTTCCTGCACATGAAGATGTTCCTACACAGCAGCCATTGAGGATGTTCCTACACAGCAGCCAATGAAAATGTTCCTACACAGCAGCCAGATTGTGACATCACAGAGCATCCCTGTGATGTCACAATCTGGCTGCTGTGAAAGAACATTTTCATTGGCTGCTGTGTAGGAACATCCTCAATGGCTGCTGTGTAGGAACATCTTCATTGGCTGCTGTGTAGGAACAGTCTCATTGGCTGCTGTGTCTATCTATCTATCTATCTATCTATCTATCTATCTATCTATCTATCTATCTATCTATCTATCTATCTATCTATCTATATGTCTCTATCTCTATCTATCTATCTAGTGACTCTCAGGGCGGCGCGGCCCCCTTTTATACCCTTCCTGGACGATGAAGATGTTCCTGCACATGAAGATGTTCCTACACAGCAGCCATTGAGGATGTTCCTACACAGCAGCCAATGAAAATGTTCCTACACAGCAGCCAGATTGTGACATCACAGAGCATCCCTGTGATGTCACAATCTGGCTGCTGTGTAAGAACATTTTCATTGGCTGCTGTGTAGGAACATCCTCAATGGCTGATATGTAGGAACATCTTCATTGGCTGCTGTGTAGGAACAGTCTCATTGGCTGCTGTGTCTATCTATCTATCTATCTATCTATCTATCTATCTATCTATCTATCTATCTATCTATCTATCTATCTATCCATCTATCTATCTATCTATCTATCTATCTATCTATCTATCTATCTATCTATCTATCTATCTATCTATCTATCTATCTATATGTCTCTATCTCTATCTATCTATCTAGTGACTCTCAGGGCGGCGCGGCCCCCTTTTATACCCTTCCTGGACGATGAAGATGTTCCTGCACATGAAGATGTTCCTACACAGCAGCCATTGAGGATGTTCCTACACAGCAGCCAATGAAAATGTTCCTACACAGCAGCCAGATTGTGACATCACAGAGCATCCCTGTGATGTCACAATCTGGCTGCTGTGAAAGAACATTTTCATTGGCTGCTGTGTAGGAACATCCTCAATGGCTGCTGTGTAGGAACATCTTCATTGGCTGCTGTGTAGGAACAGTCTCATTGGCTGCTGTGTCTATCTATCTATCTATCTATCTATCTATCTATCTATCTATCTATCTATCTATCTATCTATCTATCTATCTATCTATCTATCTATCTATCTATCTATCTATCTATCTATCTATATGTCTCTATCTCTATCTATCTATCTAGTGACTCTCAGGGCGGCGCGGCCCCCTTTTATACCCTTCCTGGACGATGAAGATGTTCCTGCACATGAAGATGTTCCTACACAGCAGCCATTGAGGATGTTCCTACACAGCAGCCAATGAAAATGTTCCTACACAGCAGCCAGATTGTGACATCACAGAGCATCCCTGTGATGTCACAATCTGGCTGCTGTGTAAGAACATTTTCATTGGCTGCTGTGTAGGAACATCCTCAATGGCTGATATGTAGGAACATCTTCATTGGCTGCTGTGTAGGAACAGTCTCATTGGCTGCTGTGTCTATCTATCTATCTATCTATCTATCTATCTATCTATCTATCTATCTATCTATCTATCTATCTATCTATCTATCTATCTATCTATCTATCTATCTATCTATCTATCTATCCATCTATCTATCTATCTATCTATCTATCTATCTATCTATCTATCTATCTATCTATCTATCTATCTATCTATCTATCTATCTATCTATCTATCTATATGTCTCTATCTCTATCTATCTATCTAGTGACTCTCAGGGCGGCGCGGCCCCCTTTTATACCCTTCCTGGACGATGAAGATGTTCCTGCACATGAAGATGTTCCTACACAGCAGCCATTGAGGATGTTCCTACACAGCAGCCAATGAAAATGTTCCTACACAGCAGCCAGATTGTGACATCACAGAGCATCCCTGTGATGTCACAATCTGGCTGCTGTGTAAGAACATTTTCATTGGCTGCTGTGTAGGAACATCCTCAATGGCTGTTGTGTTGGAACATCTTCATTGGCTGCTGTGTAGGAACAGTCTCATTGGCTGCTGTGTCTATCTATCTATCTATCTATCTATCTATCTATCTATCTATCTATCTATCTATCTATCTATCTATCTATCTATCTATCTATCTATCTATCTATCTATCTATCTATCTATATGTCTCTATCTCTATCTATCTATCTAGTGACTCTCAGGGCGGCGCGGCCCCCTTTTATACCCTTCCTGGACGATGAAGATGTTCCTGCACATGAAGATGTTCCTACACAGCAGCCATTGAGGATGTTCCTACACAGCAGCCAATGAAAATGTTCCTACACAGCAGCCAGATTGTGACATCACAGAGCATCCCTGTGATGTCACAATCTGGCTGCTGTGTAAGAACATTTTCATTGGCTGCTGTGTAGGAACATCCTCAATGGCTGCTGTGTAAGAACATCTTCATTGGCTGCTGTGTAGGAACAGTCTCATTGGCTGCTGTGTCTATCAATCTATCTATCTATCTATCTATCTATCTATCTATCTATCTATCTATCTATCTATCTATCTATCTATCTATCTATCTATCTATCTATCTATCTATCTATCTATCTATATATCTATCTATCTATCTATCTATCTATCTATCTATCTATCTATATGTCTCTATCTCTATCTATCTATCTAGTGACTCTCAGGGCGGCGCGGCCCCCTTTTATACCCTTCCTGGACGATGAAGATGTTCCTGCACATGAAGATGTTCCTACACAGCAGCCATTGAGGATGTTCCTACACAGCAGCCAATGAAAATGTTCCTACACAGCAGCCAGATTGTGACATCACAGAGCATCCCTGTGATGTCACAATCTGGCTGCTGTGTAAGAACATTTTCATTGGCTGCTGTGTAGGAACATCCTCAATGGCTGCTGTGTAGGAACATCTTCATTGGCTGCTGTGTAGGAACAGTCTCATTGGCTGTTGTGTCTATCAATCTATCTATCTATATATCTATCTATCTATCTATCTATCTATCTATCTATCTATCTATCTATCTATCTATCTATCTATCTATCCATCTATCTATCTATATGTCTCTATCTCTATCTATCTATCTAGTGACTCTCAGGGCGGCGCGGCCCCCTTTTATACCCTTCCTGGACGATGAAGATGTTCCTGCACATGAAGATGTTCCTACACAGCAGCCATTGAGGATGTTCCTACACAGCAGCCAATGAAAATGTTCCTACACAGCAGCCAGATTGTGACATCACAGAGCATCCCTGTGATGTCACAATCTGGCTGCTGTGTAAGAACATTTTCATTGGCTGCTGTGTAGGAACATCCTCAATGGCTGCTGTGTTGGAACATCTTCATTGGCTGCTGTGTAGGAACAGTCTCATTGGCTGCTGTGTCTATCTATCTATCTATCTATCTATCTATCTATCTATCTATCTATCTATCTATCTATCTATCTATCTATATGTCTCTATCTCTCTCTATCTATCTAGTGACTCTCAGGGCGGCGCGGCCCCCTTTTATACCCTTCCTGGACGATGAAGATGTTCCTGCACATGAAGATGTTCCTACACAGCAGCCATTGAGGATGTTCCTACACAGCAGCCAATTAAAATGTTCCTACACAGCAGCCAGATTGTGACATCACAGAGCATCCCTGTGATGTCACAATCTGGCTGCTGTGAAAGAACATTTTCATTGGCTGCTGTGTAGGAACATCCTCAATGGCTGCTGTGTAGGAACATCTTCATTGGCTGCTGTGTAGGAACAGTCTCATTGGCTGCTGTGTCTATCTATCTATCTATCTATCTATCTATCTATCTATCTATCTATCTATCTATCTATCTATCTATCTATCTATCTATCTATCTATCTATCTATCTATCTATCTATCTATCTATCTATCTATATGTCTCTATCTCTATCTATCTATCTAGTGACTCTCAGGGCGGCGCGGCCCCCTTTTATACCCTTCCTGGACGATGAAGATGTTCCTGCACATGAAGATGTTCCTACACAGCAGCCATTGAGGATGTTCCTACACAGCAGCCAATGAAAATGTTCCTACACAGCAGCCAGATTGTGACATCACAGAGCATCCCTGTGATGTCACAATCTGGCTGCTGTGTAAGAACATTTTCATTGGCTGCTGTGTAGGAACATCCTCAATGGCTGATATGTAGGAACATCTTCATTGGCTGCTGTGTAGGAACAGTCTCATTGGCTGCTGTGTCTATCTATCTATCTATCTATCTATCTATCTATCTATCTATCTATCTATCTATCTATCTATCTATCTATATGTCTCTATCTCTATCTATCTATCTAGTGACTCTCAGGGCGGCGCGGCCCCCTTTTATACCCTTCCTGGACGATGAAGATGTTCCTGCACATGAAGATGTTCCTACACAGCAGCCATTGAGGATGTTCCTACACAGCAGCCAATGAAAATGTTCCTACACAGCAGCCAGATTGTGACATCACAGAGCATCCCTGTGATGTCACAATCTGGCTGCTGTGTAAGAACATTTTCATTGGCTGCTGTGTAGGAACATCCTCAATGGCTGATATGTAGGAACATCTTCATTGGCTGCTGTGTAGGAACAGTCTCATTGGCTGCTGTGTCTATCTATCTATCTATCTATCTATCTATCTATCTATCTATCTATCTATCTATCTATCTATCTATCTATCTATCTATCTATCCATCTATCTATCTATCTATCTATCTATCTATCTATCTATCTATCTATCTATCTATCTATCTATCTATCTATCTATCTATCTATATGTCTCTATCTCTATCTATCTATCTAGTGACTCTCAGGGCGGCGCGGCCCCCTTTTATACCCTTCCTGGACGATGAAGATGTTCCTGCACATGAAGATGTTCCTACACAGCAGCCATTGAGGATGTTCCTACACAGCAGCCAATGAAAATGTTCCTACACAGCAGCCAGATTGTGACATCACAGAGCATCCCTGTGATGTCACAATCTGGCTGCTGTGAAAGAACATTTTCATTGGCTGCTGTGTAGGAACATCCTCAATGGCTGCTGTGTAGGAACATCTTCATTGGCTGCTGTGTAGGAACAGTCTCATTGGCTGCTGTGTCTATCTATCTATCTATCTATCTATCTATCTATCTATCTATCTATCTATCTATCTATCTATCTATCTATCTATCTATCTATCTATCTATCTATCTATCTATCTATCTATATGTCTCTATCTCTATCTATCTATCTAGTGACTCTCAGGGCGGCGCGGCCCCCTTTTATACCCTTCCTGGACGATGAAGATGTTCCTGCACATGAAGATGTTCCTACACAGCAGCCATTGAGGATGTTCCTACACAGCAGCCAATGAAAATGTTCCTACACAGCAGCCAGATTGTGACATCACAGAGCATCCCTGTGATGTCACAATCTGGCTGCTGTGTAAGAACATTTTCATTGGCTGCTGTGTAGGAACATCCTCAATGGCTGATATGTAGGAACATCTTCATTGGCTGCTGTGTAGGAACAGTCTCATTGGCTGCTGTGTCTATCTATCTATCTATCTATCTATCTATCTATCTATCTATCTATCTATCTATCTATCTATCTATCTATCTATCTATCTATCTATCTATCTATCTATCTATCTATCCATCTATCTATCTATCTATCTATCTATCTATCTATCTATCTATCTATCTATCTATCTATCTATCTATCTATCTATCTATCTATCTATCTATATGTCTCTATCTCTATCTATCTATCTAGTGACTCTCAGGGCGGCGCGGCCCCCTTTTATACCCTTCCTGGACGATGAAGATGTTCCTGCACATGAAGATGTTCCTACACAGCAGCCATTGAGGATGTTCCTACACAGCAGCCAATGAAAATGTTCCTACACAGCAGCCAGATTGTGACATCACAGAGCATCCCTGTGATGTCACAATCTGGCTGCTGTGTAAGAACATTTTCATTGGCTGCTGTGTAGGAACATCCTCAATGGCTGTTGTGTTGGAACATCTTCATTGGCTGCTGTGTAGGAACAGTCTCATTGGCTGCTGTGTCTATCTATCTATCTATCTATCTATCTATCTATCTATCTATCTATCTATCTATCTATCTATCTATCTATCTATCTATCTATCTATCTATCTATCTATCTATCTATCTATCTATATGTCTCTATCTCTATCTATCTATCTAGTGACTCTCAGGGCGGCGCGGCCCCCTTTTATACCCTTCCTGGACGATGAAGATGTTCCTGCACATGAAGATGTTCCTACACAGCAGCCATTGAGGATGTTCCTACACAGCAGCCAATGAAAATGTTCCTACACAGCAGCCAGATTGTGACATCACAGAGCATCCCTGTGATGTCACAATCTGGCTGCTGTGTAAGAACATTTTCATTGGCTGCTGTGTAGGAACATCCTCAATGGCTGCTGTGTAAGAACATCTTCATTGGCTGCTGTGTAGGAACAGTCTCATTGGCTGCTGTGTCTATCAATCTATCTATCTATCTATCTATCTATCTATCTATCTATCTATCTATCTATCTATCTATCTATCTATCTATCTATCTATCTATCTATCTATCTATCTATATATCTATCTATCTATCTATCTATCTATCTATCTATCTATATGTCTCTATCTCTATCTATCTATCTAGTGACTCTCAGGGCGGCGCGGCCCCCTTTTATACCCTTCCTGGACGATGAAGATGTTCCTGCACATGAAGATGTTCCTACACAGCAGCCATTGAGGATGTTCCTACACAGCAGCCAATGAAAATGTTCCTACACAGCAGCCAGATTGTGACATCACAGAGCATCCCTGTGATGTCACAATCTGGCTGCTGTGTAAGAACATTTTCATTGGCTGCTGTGTAGGAACATCCTCAATGGCTGCTGTGTAGGAACATCTTCATTGGCTGCTGTGTAGGAACAGTCTCATTGGCTGTTGTGTCTATCAATCTATCTATCTATATATCTATCTATCTATCTATCTATCTATCTATCTATCTATCTATCTATCTATCTATCTATCTATCTATCTATCTATCTATCCATCTATCTATCTATATGTCTCTATCTCTATCTATCTATCTAGTGACTCTCAGGGCGGCGCGGCCCCCTTTTATACCCTTCCTGGACGATGAAGATGTTCCTGCACATGAAGATGTTCCTACACAGCAGCCATTGAGGATGTTCCTACACAGCAGCCAATGAAAATGTTCCTACACAGCAGCCAGATTGTGACATCACAGAGCATCCCTGTGATGTCACAATCTGGCTGCTGTGTAAGAACATTTTCATTGGCTGCTGTGTAGGAACATCCTCAATGGCTGCTGTGTTGGAACATCTTCATTGGCTGCTGTGTAGGAACAGTCTCATTGGCTGCTGTGTCTATCTATCTATCTATCTATCTATCTATCTATCTATCTATCTATCTATCTATCTATCTATCTATCTATCTATATGTCTCTATCTCTCTCTATCTATCTAGTGACTCTCAGGGCGGCGCGGCCCCCTTTTATACCCTTCCTGGACGATGAAGATGTTCCTGCACATGAAGATGTTCCTACACAGCAGCCATTGAGGATGTTCCTACACAGCAGCCAATTAAAATGTTCCTACACAGCAGCCAGATTGTGACATCACAGAGCATCCCTGTGATGTCACAATCTGGCTGCTGTGAAAGAACATTTTCATTGGCTGCTGTGTAGGAACATCCTCAATGGCTGCTGTGTAGGAACATCTTCATTGGCTGCTGTGTAGGAACAGTCTCATTGGCTGCTGTGTCTATCTATCTATCTATCTATCTATCTATCTATCTATCTATCTATCTATCTATCTATCTATCTATCTATCTATCTATCTATCTATCTATCTATCTATCTATCTATCTATCTATCTATATGTCTCTATCTCTATCTATCTATCTAGTGACTCTCAGGGCGGCGCGGCCCCCTTTTATACCCTTCCTGGACGATGAAGATGTTCCTGCACATGAAGATGTTCCTACACAGCAGCCATTGAGGATGTTCCTACACAGCAGCCAATGAAAATGTTCCTACACAGCAGCCAGATTGTGACATCACAGAGCATCCCTGTGATGTCACAATCTGGCTGCTGTGAAAGAACATTTTCATTGGCTGCTGTGTAGGAACATCCTCAATGGCTGCTGTGTAGGAACATCTTCATTGGCTGCTGTGTAGGAACAGTCTCATTGGCTGCTGTGTCTATCTATCTATCTATCTATCTATCTATCTATCTATCTATCTATCTATCTATCTATCTATCTATCTATCTATCTATCTATCTATCTATCTATCTATCTATCTATCTATCTATCTATCTATCTATCTATATGTCTCTATCTCTATCTATCTATCTAGTGACTCTCAGGGCGGCGCGGCCCCCTTTTATACCCTTCCTGGACGATGAAGATGTTCCTGCACATGAAGATGTTCCTACACAGCAGCCATTGAGGATGTTCCTACACAGCAGCCAATGAAAATGTTCCTACACAGCAGCCAGATTGTGACATCACAGAGCATCCCTGTGATGTCACAATCTGGCTGCTGTGTAAGAACATTTTCATTGGCTGCTGTGTAGGAACATCCTCAATGGCTGCTGTGTTGGAACATCTTCATTGGCTGCTGTGTAGGAACAGTCTCATTGGCTGCTGTGTCTATCTATCTATCTATCTATCTATCTATCTATCTATCTATCTATCTATCTATCTATCTATCTATCTATCTATCTATCTATCTATCTATCTATCTATCTATCTATCTATCTATCTATCTATCTATCTATCTATCTATCTATCTATATGTCTCTATCTCTATCTATCTATCTAGTGACTCTCAGGGCGGCGCGGCCCCCTTTTATACCCTTCCTGGACGATGAAGATGTTCCTGCACATGAAGATGTTCCTACACAGCAGCCATTGAGGATGTTCCTACACAGCAGCCAATGAAAATGTTCCTACACAGCAGCCAGATTGTGACATCACAGAGCATCCCTGTGATGTCACAATCTGGCTGCTGTGAAAGAACATTTTCATTGGCTGCTGTGTAGGAACATCCTCAATGGCTGCTGTGTAGGAACATCTTCATTGGCTGCTGTGTAGGAACAGTCTCATTGGCTGCTGTGTCTATCTATCTATCTATCTATCTATCTATCTATCTATCTATCTATCTATCTATCTATCTATCTATCTATCTATCTATCTATCTATATGTCTCTATCTCTATCTATCTATCTAGTGACTCTCAGGGCGGCGCGGCCCCCTTTTATACCCTTCCTGGACGATGAAGATGTTCCTGCACATGAAGATGTTCCTACACAGCAGCCATTGAGGATGTTCCTACACAGCAGCCAATGAAAATGTTCCTACACAGCAGCCAGATTGTGACATCACAGAGCATCCCTGTGATGTCACAATCTGGCTGCTGTGTAAGAACATTTTCATTGGCTGCTGTGTAGGAACATCCTCAATGGCTGATATGTAGGAACATCTTCATTGGCTGCTGTGTAGGAACAGTCTCATTGGCTGCTGTGTCTATCTATCTATCTATCTATCTATCTATCTATCTATCTATCTATCTATCTATCTATCTATCTATCTATCCATCTATCTATCTATCTATCTATCTATCTATCTATCTATCTATCTATCTATCTATCTATCTATCTATCTATCTATCTATCTATCTATATGTCTCTATCTCTATCTATCTATCTAGTGACTCTCAGGGCGGCGCGGCCCCCTTTTATACCCTTCCTGGACGATGAAGATGTTCCTGCACATGAAGATGTTCCTACACAGCAGCCATTGAGGATGTTCCTACACAGCAGCCAATGAAAATGTTCCTACACAGCAGCCAGATTGTGACATCACAGAGCATCCCTGTGATGTCACAATCTGGCTGCTGTGAAAGAACATTTTCATTGGCTGCTGTGTAGGAACATCCTCAATGGCTGCTGTGTAGGAACATCTTCATTGGCTGCTGTGTAGGAACAGTCTCATTGGCTGCTGTGTCTATCTATCTATCTATCTATCTATCTATCTATCTATCTATCTATCTATCTATCTATCTATCTATCTATCTATCTATCTATCTATCTATCTATATGTCTCTATCTCTATCTATCTATCTAGTGACTCTCAGGGCGGCGCGGCCCCCTTTTATACCCTTCCTGGACGATGAAGATGTTCCTGCACATGAAGATGTTCCTACACAGCAGCCATTGAGGATGTTCCTACACAGCAGCCAATGAAAATGTTCCTACACAGCAGCCAGATTGTGACATCACAGAGCATCCCTGTGATGTCACAATCTGGCTGCTGTGTAAGAACATTTTCATTGGCTGCTGTGTAGGAACATCCTCAATGGCTGATATGTAGGAACATCTTCATTGGCTGCTGTGTAGGAACAGTCTCATTGGCTGCTGTGTCTATCTATCTATCTATCTATCTATCTATCTATCTATCTATCTATCTATCTATCTATCTATCTATCTATCTATCTATCTATCTATCTATCTATCTATCCATCTATCTATCTATCTATCTATCTATCTATCTATCTATCTATCTATCTATCTATCTATCTATCTATCTATCTATCTATCTATCTATCTATCTATCTATATGTCTCTATCTCTATCTATCTATCTAGTGACTCTCAGGGCGGCGCGGCCCCCTTTTATACCCTTCCTGGACGATGAAGATGTTCCTGCACATGAAGATGTTCCTACACAGCAGCCATTGAGGATGTTCCTACACAGCAGCCAATGAAAATGTTCCTACACAGCAGCCAGATTGTGACATCACAGAGCATCCCTGTGATGTCACAATCTGGCTGCTGTGTAAGAACATTTTCATTGGCTGCTGTGTAGGAACATCCTCAATGGCTGTTGTGTTGGAACATCTTCATTGGCTGCTGTGTAGGAACAGTCTCATTGGCTGCTGTGTCTATCTATCTATCTATCTATCTATCTATCTATCTATCTATCTATCTATCTATCTATCTATCTATCTATCTATCTATCTATCTATCTATCTATCTATCTATCTATCTATCTATCTATATGTCTCTATCTCTATCTATCTATCTAGTGACTCTCAGGGCGGCGCGGCCCCCTTTTATACCCTTCCTGGACGATGAAGATGTTCCTGCACATGAAGATGTTCCTACACAGCAGCCATTGAGGATGTTCCTACACAGCAGCCAATGAAAATGTTCCTACACAGCAGCCAGATTGTGACATCACAGAGCATCCCTGTGATGTCACAATCTGGCTGCTGTGTAAGAACATTTTCATTGGCTGCTGTGTAGGAACATCCTCAATGGCTGCTGTGTAAGAACATCTTCATTGGCTGCTGTGTAGGAACAGTCTCATTGGCTGCTGTGTCTATCAATCTATCTATCTATCTATCTATCTATCTATCTATCTATCTATCTATCTATCTATCTATCTATCTATCTATCTATCTATCTATCTATCTATCTATCTATCTATCTATCTATCTATCTATATATCTATCTATCTATCTATCTATCTATCTATCTATCTATCTATCTATATGTCTCTATCTCTATCTATCTATCTAGTGACTCTCAGGGCGGCGCGGCCCCCTTTTATACCCTTCCTGGACGATGAAGATGTTCCTGCACATGAAGATGTTCCTACACAGCAGCCATTGAGGATGTTCCTACACAGCAGCCAATGAAAATGTTCCTACACAGCAGCCAGATTGTGACATCACAGAGCATCCCTGTGATGTCACAATCTGGCTGCTGTGTAAGAACATTTTCATTGGCTGCTGTGTAGGAACATCCTCAATGGCTGCTGTGTAGGAACATCTTCATTGGCTGCTGTGTAGGAACAGTCTCATTGGCTGTTGTGTCTATCAATCTATCTATCTATATATCTATCTATCTATCTATCTATCTATCTATCTATCTATCTATCTATCTATCTATCTATCTATCTATCTATCTATCCATCTATCTATCTATATGTCTCTATCTCTATCTATCTATCTAGTGACTCTCAGGGCGGCGCGGCCCCCTTTTATACCCTTCCTGGACGATGAAGATGTTCCTGCACATGAAGATGTTCCTACACAGCAGCCATTGAGGATGTTCCTACACAGCAGCCAATGAAAATGTTCCTACACAGCAGCCAGATTGTGACATCACAGAGCATCCCTGTGATGTCACAATCTGGCTGCTGTGTAAGAACATTTTCATTGGCTGCTGTGTAGGAACATCCTCAATGGCTGCTGTGTTGGAACATCTTCATTGGCTGCTGTGTAGGAACAGTCTCATTGGCTGCTGTGTCTATCTATCTATCTATCTATCTATCTATCTATCTATCTATCTATCTATCTATCTATCTATCTATCTATATGTCTCTATCTCTCTCTATCTATCTAGTGACTCTCAGGGCGGCGCGGCCCCCTTTTATACCCTTCCTGGACGATGAAGATGTTCCTGCACATGAAGATGTTCCTACACAGCAGCCATTGAGGATGTTCCTACACAGCAGCCAATTAAAATGTTCCTACACAGCAGCCAGATTGTGACATCACAGAGCATCCCTGTGATGTCACAATCTGGCTGCTGTGAAAGAACATTTTCATTGGCTGCTGTGTAGGAACATCCTCAATGGCTGCTGTGTAGGAACATCTTCATTGGCTGCTGTGTAGGAACAGTCTCATTGGCTGCTGTGTCTATCTATCTATCTATCTATCTATCTATCTATCTATCTATCTATCTATCTATCTATCTATCTATCTATCTATCTATCTATCTATCTATCTATCTATCTATCTATCTATCTATCTATCTATATGTCTCTATCTCTATCTATCTATCTAGTGACTCTCAGGGCGGCGCGGCCCCCTTTTATACCCTTCCTGGACGATGAAGATGTTCCTGCACATGAAGATGTTCCTACACAGCAGCCATTGAGGATGTTCCTACACAGCAGCCAATGAAAATGTTCCTACACAGCAGCCAGATTGTGACATCACAGAGCATCCCTGTGATGTCACAATCTGGCTGCTGTGTAAGAACATTTTCATTGGCTGCTGTGTAGGAACATCCTCAATGGCTGATATGTAGGAACATCTTCATTGGCTGCTGTGTAGGAACAGTCTCATTGGCTGCTGTGTCTATCTATCTATCTATCTATCTATCTATCTATCTATCTATCTATCTATCTATCTATCTATCTATCTATCTATCTATCTATCTATCAATCTATCTATCTATCTATCTATCTATCTATCTATCTATCTATCTATCTATCTATCTATCTATCTATCTATCTATCTATCTATCTATCTATCTATCTATCTATATGTCTCTATCTCTATCTATCTATCTAGTGACTCTCAGGGCGGCGCGGCCCCCTTTTATACCCTTCCTGGACGATGAAGATGTTCCTGCACATGAAGATGTTCCTACACAGCAGCCATTGAGGATGTTCCTACACAGCAGCCAATGAAAATGTTCCTACACAGCAGCCAGATTGTGACATCACAGAGCATCCCTGTGATGTCACAATCTGGCTGCTGTGTAGGAACATTTTCATTGGCTGCTGTGTAGGAACATCCTCAATGGCTGCTGTGTAGGAATATCTTCATTGGCTGCTGTGTAGGAACAGTCTCATTGGCTGCTGTGTCTATCTATCTATCTATCTATCTATCTATCTATCTATCTATCTATCTATCTATCTATCTATCTATCTATCTATCTATCTATCTATCTATCTATCTATCTATCTATCTATCTATCTATCTATCTATATGTCTCTATCTCTATCTATCTATCTAGTGACTCTCAGGGCGGCGCGGCCCCCTTTTATACCCTTCCTGGACGATGAAGATGTTCCTGCACATGAAGATGTTCCTACACAGCAGCCATTGAGGATGTTCCTACACAGCAGCCAATGAAAATGTTCCTACACAGCAGCCAGATTGTGACATCACAGAGCATCCCTGTGATGTCACAATCTGGCTGCTGTGTAAGAACATTTTCATTGGCTGCTGTGTAGGAACATCCTCAATGGCTGCTGTGTTGGAACATCTTCATTGGCTGCTGTGTAGGAACAGTCTCATTGGCTGCTGTGTCTATCTATCTATCTATCTATCTATCTATCTATCTATCTATCTATCTATCTATCTATCTATCTATCTATCTATCTATCTATCTATCTATCTATCTATCTATCTATCTATCTATCTATCTATATGTCTCTATCTCTCTCTATCTATCTAGTGACTCTCAGGGCGGCGCGGCCCCCTTTTATACCCTTCCTGGACGATGAAGATGTTCCTGCACATGAAGATGTTCCTACACAGCAGCCATTGAGGATGTTCCTACACAGCAGCCAATGAAAATGTTCCTACACAGCAGCCAGATTGTGACATCACAGAGCATCCCTGTGATGTCACAATCTGGCTGCTGTGAAAGAACATTTTCATTGGCTGCTGTGTAGGAACATCCTCAATGGCTGCTGTGTAGGAACATCTTCATTGGCTGCTGTGTAGGAACAGTCTCATTGGCTGCTGTGTCTATCTATCTATCTATCTATCTATCTATCTATCTATCTATCTATCTATCTATCTATCTATCTATCTATCTATCTATCTATCTATCTATCTATCTATCTATCTATCTATCTATCTATCTATCTATCTATCTATCTATCTATATGTCTCTATCTCTATCTATCTATCTAGTGACTCTCAGGGCGGCGCGGCCCCCTTTTATACCCTTCCTGGACGATGAAGATGTTCCTGCACATGAAGATGTTCCTACACAGCAGCCATTGAGGATGTTCCTACACAGCAGCCAATGAAAATGTTCCTACACAGCAGCCAGATTGTGACATCACAGAGCATCCCTGTGATGTCACAATCTGGCTGCTGTGTAAGAACATTTTCATTGGCTGCTGTGTAGGAACATCCTCAATGGCTGCTGTGTAAGAACATCTTCATTGGCTGCTGTGTAGGAACAGTCTCATTGGCTGCTGTGTCTATCTATCTATCTATCTATCTATCTATCTATCTATCTATCTATCTATCTATCTATCTATCTATCTATCTATCTATCTATCTATCTATCTATCTATATGTCTCTATCTCTATCTATCTATCTAGTGACTCTCAGGGCGGCGCGGCCCCCTTTTATACCCTTCCTGGACGATGAAGATGTTCCTGCACATGAAGATGTTCCTACACAGCAGCCAGATTGTGACATCACAGAGCTTCCCTGTGATGTCACAATCTGGCTGCTGTGTAAGAACATTTTCATTGGCTGCTGTGTAGGAACATCCTCAATGGCTGCTGTGTTGGAACATCTTCATTGGCTGCTGTGTAGGAACAGTCTCATTGGCTGCTGTGTCTATCTATCTATCTATCTATCTATCTATCTATCTATCTATCTATCTATCTATCTATCTATCTATCTATCTATCTATCTATCTATCTATATCTATCTATCTAGTGACTCTCAGGGCGGCGCGGCCCCCTTTTATACCCTTCCTGGACGATGAAGATGTTCCTGCACATGAAGATGTTCCTACACAGCAGCCATTGAGGATGTTCCTACACAGCAGCCAATGAAAATGTTCCTACACAGCAGCCAGATTGTGACATCACAGAGCATCCCTGTGATGTCACAATCTGGCTGCTGTGTAAGAACATTTTCATTGGCTGCTGTGTAGGAACATCCTCAATGGCTGCTATGTAGGAACATCTTCATTGGCTGCTGTGTAGGAACAGTCTCATTGGCTGCTGTGTCTATCTATCTATCTATCTATCTATCTATCTATCTATCTATCTATCTATCTATCTATCTATCTATCTATCTATCTATCTATCTATCTATCTATCTATCTATCTATCTATCTATATGTCTCTATCTCTATCTATCTATCTAGTGACTCTCAGGGCGGCGCGGCCCCCTTTTATACCCTTCCTGGACGATGAAGATGTTCCTGCACATGAAGATGTTCCTACACAGCAGCCATTGAGGATGTTCCTACACAGCAGCCAATGAAAATGTTCCTACACAGCAGCCAGATTGTGACATCACAGAGCATCCCTGTGATGTCACAATCTGGCTGCTGTGTAAGAACATTTTCATTGGCTGCTGTGTAGGAACATCCTCAATGGCTGATATGTAGGAACATCTTCATTGGCTGCTGTGTAGGAACAGTCTCATTGGCTGCTGTGTCTATCTATCTATCTATCTATCTATCTATCTATCTATCCATCTATCTATCTATCTATCTATCTATCTATCTATCTATCTATCTATCTATCTATCTATCTATCTATCTATCTATCTATCTATCTATCTATCTATATGTCTCTATCTCTATCTATCTATCTAGTGACTCTCAGGGCGGCGCGGCCCCCTTTTATACCCTTCCTGGACGATGAAGATGTTCCTGCACATGAAGATGTTCCTACACAGCAGCCATTGAGGATGTTCCTACACAGCAGCCAATGAAAATGTTCCTACACAGCAGCCAGATTGTGACATCACAGAGCATCCCTGTGATGTCACAATCTGGCTGCTGTGTAAGAACATTTTCATTGGCTGCTGTGTAGGAACATCCTCAATGGCTGCTGTGTTGGAACATCTTCATTGGCTGCTGTGTAGGAACAGTCTCATTGGCTGCTGTGTCTATCTATCTATCTATCTATCTATCTATCTATCTATCTATCTATCTATCTATCTATCTATCTATCTATCTATCTATCTATCTATCTATCTATCTATCTATCTATCTATATGTCTCTATCTCTATCTATCTATCTAGTGACTCTCAGGGCGGCGCGGCCCCCTTTTATACCCTTCCTGGACGATGAAGATGTTCCTGCACATGAAGATGTTCCTACACAGCAGCCATTGAGGATGTTCCTACACAGCAGCCAATGAAAATGTTCCTACACAGCAGCCAGATTGTGACATCACAGAGCATCCCTGTGATGTCACAATCTGGCTGCTGTGTAAGAACATTTTCATTGGCTGCTGTGTAGGAACATCCTCAATGGCTGCTGTGTAAGAACATCTTCATTGGCTGCTGTGTAGGAACAGTCTCATTGGCTGCTGTGTCTATCAATCTATCTATCTATCTATCTATCTATCTATCTATCTATCTATCTATCTATCTATCTATCTATCTATCTATCTATCTATCTATCTATCTATCTATCTATCTATCTATCTATCTATCTATCTATATGTCTCTATCTCTATCTATCTATCTAGTGACTCTCAGGGCGGCGCGGCCCCCTTTTATACCCTTCCTGGACGATGAAGATGTTCCTGCACATGAAGATGTTCCTACACAGCAGCCATTGAGGATGTTCCTACACAGCAGCCAATGAAAATGTTCCTACACAGCAGCCAGATTGAGACATCACAGAGCATCCCTGTGATGTCACAATCTGGCTGCTGTGTAAGAACATTTTCATTGGCTGCTGTGTAGGAACATCCTCAATGGCTGCTGTGTAGGAACATCTTCATTGGCTGCTGTGTAGGAACAGTCTCATTGGCTGTTGTGTCTATCAATCTATCTATCTATCTATCTATCTATCTATCTATCTATCTATCTATCTATCTATCTATCTATCTATCTATCTATCTATCTATCTATCTATATGTCTCTATCTCTATCTATCTATCTAGTGACTCTCAGGGTGGCGCGGCCCCCTTTTATACCCTTCCTGGACGATGAAGATGTTCCTGCACATGAAGATGTTCCTACACAGCAGCCATTGAGGATGTTCCTACACAGCAGCCAATGAAAATGTTCCTACACAGCAGCCAGATTGTGACATCACAGAGCATCCCTGTGATGTCACAATCTGGCTGCTGTGTAAGAACATTTTCATTGGCTGCTGTGTAGGAACATCCTCAATGGCTGCTGTGTTGGAACATCTTCATTGGCTGCTGTGTAGGAACAGTCTCATTGGCTGCTGTGTCTATCTATCTATCTATCTATCTATCTATCTATCTATCTATCTATCTATCTATCTATCTATCTATCTATCTATCTATCTATATGTCTCTATCTCTATCTATCTATCTAGTGACTCTCAGGGCGGCGCGGCCCCCTTTTATACCCTTCCTGGACGATGAAGATGTTCCTGCACATGAAGATGTTCCTACACAGCAGCCATTGAGGATGTTCCTACACAGCAGCCAATGAAAATGTTCCTACACAGCAGCCAGATTGTGACATCACAGAGCATCCCTGTGATGTCACAATCTGGCTGCTGTGTAAGAACATTTTCATTGGCTGCTGTGTAGGAACATCCTCAATGGCTGCTGTGTAAGAACATCTTCATTGGCTGCTGTGTAGGAACAGTCTCATTGGCTGCTGTGTCTATCTATCTATCTATCTATCTATCTATCTATCTATCTATCTATCTATCTATCTATCTATCTATCTATCTATCTATCTATCTATATGTCTCTATCTCTATCTATCTATCTAGTGACTCTCAGGGCGGCGCGGCCCCCTTTTATACCCTTCCTGGACGATGAAGATGTTCCTGCACATGAAGATGTTCCTACACAGCAGCCAGATTGTGACATCACAGAGCTTCCCTGTGATGTCACAATCTGGCTGCTGTGTAAGAACATTTTCATTGGCTGCTGTGTAGGAACATCCTCAATGGCTGCTGTGTTGGAACATCTTCATTGGCTGCTGTGTAGGAACAGTCTCATTGGCTGCTGTGTCTATCTATCTATCTATCTATCTATCTATCTATCTATCTATCTATCTATCTATCTATCTATCTATCTATCTATCTATATCTATCTATCTAGTGACTCTCAGGGCGGCGCGGCCCCCTTTTATACCCTTCCTGGACGATGAAGATGTTCCTGCACATGAAGATGTTCCTACACAGCAGCCATTGAGGATGTTCCTACACAGCAGCCAATGAAAATGTTCCTACACAGCAGCCAGATTGTGACATCACAGAGCATCCCTGTGATGTCACAATCTGGCTGCTGTGTAAGAACATTTTCATTGGCTGCTGTGTAGGAACATCCTCAATGGCTGCTATGTAGGAACATCTTCATTGGCTGCTGTGTAGGAACAGTCTCATTGGCTGCTGTGTCTATCTATCTATCTATCTATCTATCTATCTATCTATCTATCTATCTATCTATCTATCTATCTATCTATCTATCTATATGTCTCTATCTCTATCTATCTATCTAGTGACTCTCAGGGCGGCGCGGCCCCCTTTTATACCCTTCCTGGACGATGAAGATGTTCCTGCACATGAAGATGTTCCTACACAGCAGCCATTGAGGATGTTCCTACACAGCAGCCAATGAAAATGTTCCTACACAGCAGCCAGATTGTGACATCACAGAGCATCCCTGTGATGTCACAATCTGGCTGCTGTGTAAGAACATTTTCATTGGCTGCTGTGTAGGAACATCCTCAATGGCTGATATGTAGGAACATCTTCATTGGCTGCTGTGTAGGAACAGTCTCATTGGCTGCTGTGTCTATCTATCTATCTATCTATCTATCTATCTATCTATCTATCTATCTATCTATCCATCTATCTATCTATCTATCTATCTATCTATCTATCTATCTATCTATCTATCTATCTATCTATCTATCTATCTATATGTCTCTATCTCTATCTATCTATCTAGTGACTCTCAGGGCGGCGCGGCCCCCTTTTATACCCTTCCTGGACGATGAAGATGTTCCTGCACATGAAGATGTTCCTACACAGCAGCCATTGAGGATGTTCCTACACAGCAGCCAATGAAAATGTTCCTACACAGCAGCCAGATTGTGACATCACAGAGCATCCCTGTGATGTCACAATCTGGCTGCTGTGTAAGAACATTTTCATTGGCTGCTGTGTAGGAACATCCTCAATGGCTGCTGTGTTGGAACATCTTCATTGGCTGCTGTGTAGGAACAGTCTCATTGGCTGCTGTGTCTATCTATCTATCTA
>NW_028176666.1:62500-90000 GCF_949987555.1 Borostomias antarcticus
CCCTGTGATGTCACAATCTGGCTGCTGTGTAAGAACATTTTCATTGGCTGCTGTGTAGGAACATCCTCAATGGCTGCTATGTAGGAACATCTTCATTGGCTGCTGTGTAGGAACAGTCTCATTGGCTGCTGTGTCTATCTATCTATCTATCTATCTATCTATCTATCTATCTATCTATCTATCTATCTATCTATCTATCTATCTATCTATCTATCTATCTATCTATCTATCTATCTATATGTCTCTATCTCTATCTATCTATCTAGTGACTCTCAGGGCGGCGCGGCCCCCTTTTATACCCTTCCTGGACGATGAAGATGTTCCTGCACATGAAGATGTTCCTACACAGCAGCCATTGAGGATGTTCCTACACAGCAGCCAATGAAAATGTTCCTACACAGCAGCCAGATTGTGACATCACAGAGCATCCCTGTGATGTCACAATCTGGCTGCTGTGTAGGAACATTTTCATTGGCTGCTGTGTAGGAACATCCTCAATGGCTGCTGTGTAGGAATATCTTCATTGGCTGCTGTGTAGGAACAGTCTCATTGGCTGCTGTGTCTATCTATCTATCTATCTATCTATCTATCTATCTATCTATCTATCTATCTATCTATCTATCTATCTATCTATCTATCTATCTATCTATCTATCTATCTATCTATCTATCTATATGTCTCTATCTCTATCTATCTAACTAGTGACTCTCAGGGCGGCGCGGCCCCCTTTTATACCCTTCCTGGACGATGAAGATGTTCCTGCACATGAAGATGTTCCTACACAGCAGCCATTGAGGATGTTCCTACACAGCAGCCAATGAAAATGTTTCTACACAGCAGCCAGATTGTGACATCACAGAGCATCCCTGTGATGTCACAATCTGGCTGCTGTGTAAGAACATTTTCATTGGCTGCTGTGTAGGAACATCCTCAATGGCTGATATGTAGGAACATCTTCATTGGCTGCTGTGTAGGAACAGTCTCATTGGCTGCTGTGTCTATCTATCTATCTATCTATCTATCTATCTATCTATCTATCTATCTATCTATCTATCTATCTATCTATCTATCTATCTATCTATCTATCTATCTATCTATCTATCTATCTATCCATCTATCTATCTATCTATCTATCTATCTATCTATCTATCTATCTATCTATCTATCTATCTATCTATCTATCTATCTATCTATATGTCTCTATCTCTATCTATCTATCTAGTGACTCTCAGGGCGGCGCGGCCCCCTTTTATACCCTTCCTGGACGATGAAGATGTTCCTGCACATGAAGATGTTCCTACACAGCAGCCATTGAGGATGTTCCTACACAGCAGCCAATGAAAATGTTCCTACACAGCAGCCAGATTGTGACATCACAGAGCATCCCTGTGATGTCACAATCTGGCTGCTGTGTAAGAACATTTTCATTGGCTGCTGTGTAGGAACATCCTCAATGGCTGCTGTGTTGGAACATCTTCATTGGCTGCTGTGTAGGAACAGTCTCATTGGCTGCTGTGTCTATCTATCTATCTATCTATCTATCTATCTATCTATCTATCTATCTATCTATCTATCTATCTATCTATCTATCTATCTATCTATCTATCTATCTATCTATCTATATGTCTCTATCTCTATCTATCTATCTAGTGACTCTCAGGGCGGCGCGGCCCCCTTTTATACCCTTCCTGGACGATGAAGATGTTCCTGCACATGAAGATGTTCCTACACAGCAGCCATTGAGGATGTTCCTACACAGCAGCCAATGAAAATGTTCCTACACAGCAGCCAGATTGTGACATCACAGAGCATCCCTGTGATGTCACAATCTGGCTGCTGTGTAAGAACATTTTCATTGGCTGCTGTGTAGGAACATCCTCAATGGCTGCTGTGTAAGAACATCTTCATTGGCTGCTGTGTAGGAACAGTCTCATTGGCTGCTGTGTCTATCAATCTATCTATCTATCTATCTATCTATCTATCTATCTATCTATCTATCTATCTATCTATCTATCTATCTATCTATCTATCTATCCATCTATCTATCTATCTATCTATCTATCTATCTATCTATCTATCTATCTATCTATCTATCTATCTATCTATCTATATGTCTCTATCTCTATCTATCTATCTAGTGACTCTCAGGGCGGCGCGGCCCCGTTTTATACCCTTCCTGGACGATGAAGATGTTCCTGCACATGAAGATGTTCCTACACAGCAGCCATTGAGGATGTTCCTACACAGCAGCCAATGAAAATGTTCCTACACAGCAGCCAGATTGTGACATCACAGAGCATCCCTGTGATGTCACAATCTGGCTGCTGTGTAAGAACATTTTCATTGGCTGCTGTGTAGGAACATCCTCAATGGCTGCTGTGTTGGAACATCTTCATTGGCTGCTGTGTAGGAACAGTCTCATTGGCTGCTGTGTCTATCTATCTATCTATCTATCTATCTATCTATCTATCTATCTATATATCTATCTATCTATCTATCTATCTATCTATCTATCTATCTATCTATCTATCTATCTATCTATATGTCTCTATCTCTATCTATCTATCTAGTGACTCTCAGGGCGGCGCGGCCCCCTTTTATACCCTTCCTGGACGATGAAGATGTTCCTGCACATGAAGATGTTCCTACACAGCAGCCATTGAGGATGTTCCTACACAGCAGCCAATGAAAATGTTCCTACACAGCAGCCAGATTGTGACATCACAGAGCATCCCTGTGATGTCACAATCTGGCTGCTGTGTAAGAACATTTTCATTGGCTGCTGTGTAGGAACATCCTCAATGGCTGCTGTGTAAGAACATCTTCATTGGCTGCTGTGTAGGAACAGTCTCATTGGCTGCTGTGTCTATCAATCTATCTATCTATCTATCTATCTATCTATCTATCTATCTATCTATCTATCTATCTATCTATCTATCTATCTATCTATCTATCTATCTATCTATCTATCTAATGTCTCTATCTCTATCTATCTATCTAGTGACTCTCAGGGCGGCGCGGCCCCCTTTTATACCCTTCCTGGACGATGAAGATGTTCCTGCACATGAAGATGTTCCTACACAGCAGCCATTGAGGATGTTCCTACACAGCAGCCAATGAAAATGTTCCTACACAGCAGCCAGATTGTGACATCACAGAGCATCCCTGTGATGTCACAATCTGGCTGCTGTGTAAGAACATTTTCATTGGCTGCTGTGTAGGAACATCCTCAATGGCTGCTGTGTAGGAACATCTTCATTGGCTGCTGTGTAGGAACAGTCTCATTGGCTGTTGTGTCTATCAATCTATCTATCTATCTATCTATCTATCTATCTATCTATCTATCTATCTATCTATCTATCTATCTATCTATCTATCTATCTATCTATCTATCTATCTATATGTTTCTATCTCTATCTATCTATCTATCTAGTGACTCTCAGGGCGGCGCGGCCCCCTTTTATACCCTTCCTGGACGATGAAGATGTTCCTGCACATGAAGATGTTCCTACACAGCAGCCATTGAGGATGTTCCTACACAGCAGCCAATGAAAATGTTCCTACACAGCAGCCAGATTGTGACATCACAGAGCATCCCTGTGATGTCACAATCTGGCTGCTGTGTAAGAACATTTTCATTGGCTGCTGTGTAGGAACATCCTCAATGGCTGCTGTGTTGGAACATCTTCATTGGCTGCTGTGTAGGAACAGTCTCATTGGCTGCTGTGTCTATCTATCTATCTATCTATCTATCTATCTATCTATCTATCTATCTATCTATCTATCTATCTATCTATCTATCTATCTATCTATCTATCTATCTATCTATCTATCTATCTATCTATCTATCTATATGTCTCTATCTCTATCTATCTATCTAGTGACTCTCAGGGCGGCGCGGCCCCCTTTTATACCCTTCCTGGACGATGAAGATGTTCCTGCACATGAAGATGTTCCTACACAGCAGCCATTGAGGATGTTCCTACACAGCAGCCAATGAAAATGTTCCTACACAGCAGCCAGATTGTGACATCACAGAGCATCCCTGTGATGTCACAATCTGGCTGCTGTGTAAGAACATTTTCATTGGCTGCTGTGTAGGAACATCCTCAATGGCTGCTATGTAGGAACATCTTCATTGGCTGCTGTGTAGGAACAGTCTCATTGGCTGCTGTGTCTATCTATCTATCTATCTATCTATCTATCTATCTATCTATCTATCTATCTATCTATCTATCTATCTATCTATCTATCTATCTATCTATCTATCTATCTATCTATCTATATGTCTCTATCTCTATCTATCTATCTAGTGACTCTCAGGGCGGCGCGGCCCCCTTTTATACCCTTCCTGGACGATGAAGATGTTCCTGCACATGAAGATGTTCCTACACAGCAGCCATTGAGGATGTTCCTACACAGCAGCCAATGAAAATGTTCCTACACAGCAGCCAGATTGTGACATCACAGAGCATCCCTGTGATGTCACAATCTGGCTGCTGTGTAGGAACATTTTCATTGGCTGCTGTGTAGGAACATCCTCAATGGCTGCTGTGTAGGAATATCTTCATTGGCTGCTGTGTAGGAACAGTCTCATTGGCTGCTGTGTCTATCTATCTATCTATCTATCTATCTATCTATCTATCTATCTATCTATCTATCTATCTATCTATCTATCTATCTATCTATCTATCTATCTATCTATCTATCTATCTATCTATCTATATGTCTCTATCTCTATCTATCTAACTAGTGACTCTCAGGGCGGCGCGGCCCCCTTTTATACCCTTCCTGGACGATGAAGATGTTCCTGCACATGAAGATGTTCCTACACAGCAGCCATTGAGGATGTTCCTACACAGCAGCCAATGAAAATGTTTCTACACAGCAGCCAGATTGTGACATCACAGAGCATCCCTGTGATGTCACAATCTGGCTGCTGTGTAAGAACATTTTCATTGGCTGCTGTGTAGGAACATCCTCAATGGCTGATATGTAGGAACATCTTCATTGGCTGCTGTGTAGGAACAGTCTCATTGGCTGCTGTGTCTATCTATCTATCTATCTATCTATCTATCTATCTATCTATCTATCTATCTATCTATCTATCTATCTATCTATCTATCTATCTATCTATCCATCTATCTATCTATCTATCTATCTATCTATCTATCTATCTATCTATCTATCTATCTATCTATCTATCTATCTATCTATCTATATGTCTCTATCTCTATCTATCTATCTAGTGACTCTCAGGGCGGCGCGGCCCCCTTTTATACCCTTCCTGGACGATGAAGATGTTCCTGCACATGAAGATGTTCCTACACAGCAGCCATTGAGGATGTTCCTACACAGCAGCCAATGAAAATGTTCCTACACAGCAGCCAGATTGTGACATCACAGAGCATCCCTGTGATGTCACAATCTGGCTGCTGTGTAAGAACATTTTCATTGGCTGCTGTGTAGGAACATCCTCAATGGCTGCTGTGTTGGAACATCTTCATTGGCTGCTGTGTAGGAACAGTCTCATTGGCTGCTGTGTCTATCTATCTATCTATCTATCTATCTATCTATCTATCTATCTATCTATCTATCTATCTATCTATCTATCTATCTATCTATCTATATGTCTCTATCTCTATCTATCTATCTAGTGACTCTCAGGGCGGCGCGGCCCCCTTTTATACCCTTCCTGGACGATGAAGATGTTCCTGCACATGAAGATGTTCCTACACAGCAGCCATTGAGGATGTTCCTACACAGCAGCCAATGAAAATGTTCCTACACAGCAGCCAGATTGTGACATCACAGAGCATCCCTGTGATGTCACAATCTGGCTGCTGTGTAAGAACATTTTCATTGGCTGCTGTGTAGGAACATCCTCAATGGCTGCTGTGTAAGAACATCTTCATTGGCTGCTGTGTAGGAACAGTCTCATTGGCTGCTGTGTCTATCAATCTATCTATCTATCTATCTATCTATCTATCTATCTATCTATCTATCTATCTATCTATCTATCTATCTATCTATCTATCCATCTATCTATCTATCTATCTATCTATCTATCTATCTATCTATCTATCTATCTATCTATCTATCTATCTATCTATCTATCTATATGTCTCTATCTCTATCTATCTATCTAGTGACTCTCAGGGCGGCGCGGCCCCGTTTTATACCCTTCCTGGACGATGAAGATGTTCCTGCACATGAAGATGTTCCTACACAGCAGCCATTGAGGATGTTCCTACACAGCAGCCAATGAAAATGTTCCTACACAGCAGCCAGATTGTGACATCACAGAGCATCCCTGTGATGTCACAATCTGGCTGCTGTGTAAGAACATTTTCATTGGCTGCTGTGTAGGAACATCCTCAATGGCTGCTGTGTTGGAACATCTTCATTGGCTGCTGTGTAGGAACAGTCTCATTGGCTGCTGTGTCTATCTATCTATCTATCTATCTATCTATCTATCTATCTATCTATATATCTATCTATCTATCTATCTATCTATCTATCTATCTATCTATCTATCTATCTATCTATCTATATGTCTCTATCTCTATCTATCTATCTAGTGACTCTCAGGGCGGCGCGGCCCCCTTTTATACCCTTCCTGGACGATGAAGATGTTCCTGCACATGAAGATGTTCCTACACAGCAGCCATTGAGGATGTTCCTACACAGCAGCCAATGAAAATGTTCCTACACAGCAGCCAGATTGTGACATCACAGAGCATCCCTGTGATGTCACAATCTGGCTGCTGTGTAAGAACATTTTCATTGGCTGCTGTGTAGGAACATCCTCAATGGCTGCTGTGTAAGAACATCTTCATTGGCTGCTGTGTAGGAACAGTCTCATTGGCTGCTGTGTCTATCAATCTATCTATCTATCTATCTATCTATCTATCTATCTATCTATCTATCTATCTATCTATCTATCTATCTATCTATCTATCTATCTATCTATCTATCTATCTATCTATCTATCTATCTAATGTCTCTATCTCTATCTATCTATCTAGTGACTCTCAGGGCGGCGCGGCCCCCTTTTATACCCTTCCTGGACGATGAAGATGTTCCTGCACATGAAGATGTTCCTACACAGCAGCCATTGAGGATGTTCCTACACAGCAGCCAATGAAAATGTTCCTACACAGCAGCCAGATTGTGACATCACAGAGCATCCCTGTGATGTCACAATCTGGCTGCTGTGTAAGAACATTTTCATTGGCTGCTGTGTAGGAACATCCTCAATGGCTGCTGTGTAGGAACATCTTCATTGGCTGCTGTGTAGGAACAGTCTCATTGGCTGTTGTGTCTATCAATCTATCTATCTATCTATCTATCTATCTATCTATCTATCTATCTATCTATCTATCTATCTATCTATCTATCTATCTATCTATCTATCTATCTATCTATATGTTTCTATCTCTATCTATCTATCTATCTAGTGACTCTCAGGGCGGCGCGGCCCCCTTTTATACCCTTCCTGGACGATGAAGATGTTCCTGCACATGAAGATGTTCCTACACAGCAGCCATTGAGGATGTTCCTACACAGCAGCCAATGAAAATGTTCCTACACAGCAGCCAGATTGTGACATCACAGAGCATCCCTGTGATGTCACAATCTGGCTGCTGTGTAAGAACATTTTCATTGGCTGCTGTGTAGGAACATCCTCAATGGCTGCTGTGTTGGAACATCTTCATTGGCTGCTGTGTAGGAACAGTCTCATTGGCTGCTGTGTCTATCTATCTATCTATCTATCTATCTATCTATCTATCTATCTATCTATCTATCTATCTATCTATCTATCTATCTATCTATCTATCTATCTATCTATCTATCTATCTATCTATCTATATGTCTCTATCTCTATCTATCTATCTAGTGACTCTCAGGGCGGCGCGGCCCCCTTTTATACCCTTCCTGGACGATGAAGATGTTCCTGCACATGAAGATGTTCCTACACAGCAGCCATTGAGGATGTTCCTACACAGCAGCCAATGAAAATGTTCCTACACAGCAGCCAGATTGTGACATCACAGAGCATCCCTGTGATGTCACAATCTGGCTGCTGTGTAAGAACATTTTCATTGGCTGCTGTGTAGGAACATCCTCAATGGCTGCTGTGTAAGAACATCTTCATTGGCTGCTGTGTAGGAACAGTCTCATTGGCTGCTGTGTCTATCTATCTATCTATCTATCTATCTATCTATCTATCTATCTATCTATCTATCTATCTATCTATCTATCTATATGTCTCTATCTCTATCTATCTATCTAGTGACTCTCAGGGCGGCGCGGCCCCCTTTTATACCCTTCCTGGACGATGAAGATGTTCCTGCACATGAAGATGTTCCTACACAGCAGCCAGATTGTGACATCACAGAGCTTCCCTGTGATGTCACAATCTGGCTGCTGTGTAAGAACATTTTCATTGGCTGCTGTGTAGGAACATCCTCAATGGCTGCTGTGTTGGAACATCTTCATTGGCTGCTGTGTAGGAACAGTCTCATTGGCTGCTGTGTCTATCTATCTATCTATCTATCTATCTATCTATCTATCTATCTCTCTATCTCTCTATCTATCTATCTATCTATCTATCTATCTATCTATCTATCTATCTATCTATATCTATCTATCTAGTGACTCTCAGGGCGGCGCGGCCCCCTTTTATACCCTTCCTGGACGATGAAGATGTTCCTGCACATGAAGATGTTCCTACACAGCAGCCATTGAGGATGTTCCTACACAGCAGCCAATGAAAATGTTCCTACACAGCAGCCAGATTGTGACATCACAGAGCATCCCTGTGATGTCACAATCTGGCTGCTGTGTAAGAACATTTTCATTGGCTGCTGTGTAGGAACATCCTCAATGGCTGCTATGTAGGAACATCTTCATTGGCTGCTGTGTAGGAACAGTCTCATTGGCTGCTGTGTCTATCTATCTATCTATCTATCTATCTATCTATCTATCTATCTATCTATCTATCTATCTATCTATCTATCTATCTATCTATCTATCTATCTATATGTCTCTATCTCTATCTATCTATCTAGTGACTCTCAGGGCGGCGCGGCCCCCTTTTATACCCTTCCTGGACGATGAAGATGTTCCTGCACATGAAGATGTTCCTACACAGCAGCCATTGAGGATGTTCCTACACAGCAGCCAATGAAAATGTTCCTACACAGCAGCCAGATTGTGACATCACAGAGCATCCCTGTGATGTCACAATCTGGCTGCTGTGTAAGAACATTTTCATTGGCTGCTGTGTAGGAACATCCTCAATGGCTGATATGTAGGAACATCTTCATTGGCTGCTGTGTAGGAACAGTCTCATTGGCTGCTGTGTCTATCTATCTATCTATCTATCTATCTATCTATCTATCTATCTATCTATCTATCTATCTATCTATCTATCTATCTATCTATCTATCTATCTATATGTCTCTATCTCTATCTATCTATCTAGTGACTCTCAGGGCGGCGCGGCCCCCTTTTATACCCTTCCTGGACGATGAAGATGTTCCTGCACATGAAGATGTTCCTACACAGCAGCCATTGAGGATGTTCCTACACAGCAGCCAATGAAAATGTTCCTACACAGCAGCCAGATTGTGACATCACAGAGCATCCCTGTGATGTCACAATCTGGCTGCTGTGTAAGAACATTTTCATTGGCTGCTGTGTAGGAACATCCTCAATGGCTGCTGTGTTGGAACATCTTCATTGGCTGCTGTGTAGGAACAGTCTCATTGGCTGCTGTGTCTATCTATCTATCTATCTATCTATCTATCTATCTATCTATCTATCTATCTATCTATCTATCTATCTATCTATCTATCTATCTATCTATCTATCTATCTATCTATCTATCTATATGTCTCTATCTCTATCTATCTATCTAGTGACTCTCAGGGCGGCGCGGCCCCCTTTTATACCCTTCCTGGACGATGAAGATGTTCCTGCACATGAAGATGTTCCTACACAGCAGCCATTGAGGATGTTCCTACACAGCAGCCAATGAAAATGTTCCTACACAGCAGCCAGATTGTGACATCACAGAGCATCCCTGTGATGTCACAATCTGGCTGCTGTGTAAGAACATTTTCATTGGCTGCTGTGTAGGAACATCCTCAATGGCTGCTGTGTAAGAACATCTTCATTGGCTGCTGTGTAGGAACAGTCTCATTGGCTGCTGTGTCTATCTATCTATCTATCTATCTATCTATCTATCTATCTATCTATCTATCTATCTATCTATCTATCTATCTATCTATATGTCTCTATCTCTATCTATCTATCTAGTGACTCTCAGGGCGGCGCGGCCCCCTTTTATACCCTTCCTGGACGATGAAGATGTTCCTGCACATGAAGATGTTCCTACACAGCAGCCAGATTGTGACATCACAGAGCTTCCCTGTGATGTCACAATCTGGCTGCTGTGTAAGAACATTTTCATTGGCTGCTGTGTAGGAACATCCTCAATGGCTGCTGTGTTGGAACATCTTCATTGGCTGCTGTGTAGGAACAGTCTCATTGGCTGCTGTGTCTATCTATCTATCTATCTATCTATCTATCTATCTATCTATCTATCTATCTATCTATCTATCTATATCTATCTATCTAGTGACTCTCAGGGCGGCGCGGCCCCCTTTTATACCCTTCCTGGACGATGAAGATGTTCCTGCACATGAAGATGTTCCTACACAGCAGCCATTGAGGATGTTCCTACACAGCAGCCAATGAAAATGTTCCTACACAGCAGCCAGATTGTGACATCACAGAGCATCCCTGTGATGTCACAATCTGGCTGCTGTGTAAGAACATTTTCATTGGCTGCTGTGTAGGAACATCCTCAATGGCTGCTATGTAGGAACATCTTCATTGGCTGCTGTGTAGGAACAGTCTCATTGGCTGCTGTGTCTATCTATCTATCTATCTATCTATCTATCTATCTATCTATCTATCTATCTATCTATCTATCTATCTATCTATCTATCTATCTATCTATCTATCTATCTATATGTCTCTATCTCTATCTATCTATCTAGTGACTCTCAGGGCGGCGCGGCCCCCTTTTATACCCTTCCTGGACGATGAAGATGTTCCTGCACATGAAGATGTTCCTACACAGCAGCCATTGAGGATGTTCCTACACAGCAGCCAATGAAAATGTTCCTACACAGCAGCCAGATTGTGACATCACAGAGCATCCCTGTGATGTCACAATCTGGCTGCTGTGTAAGAACATTTTCATTGGCTGCTGTGTAGGAACATCCTCAATGGCTGCTGTGTTGGAACATCTTCATTGGCTGCTGTGTAGGAACAGTCTCATTGGCTGCTGTGTCTATCTATCTATCTATCTATCTATCTATCTATCTATCTATCTATCTATCTATCTATCTATCTATCTATCTATCTATCTATCTATCTATCTATCTATCTATCTATCTATCTATCTATCTATATGTCTCTATCTCTATCTATCTATCTAGTGACTCTCAGGGCGGCGCGGCCCCCTTTTATACCCTTCCTGGACGATGAAGATGTTCCTGCACATGAAGATGTTCCTACACAGCAGCCATTGAGGATGTTCCTACACAGCAGCCAATGAAAATGTTCCTACACAGCAGCCAGATTGTGACATCACAGAGCATCCCTGTGATGTCACAATCTGGCTGCTGTGTAAGAACATTTTCATTGGCTGCTGTGTAGGAACATCCTCAATGGCTGCTGTGTAGGAACATCTTCATTGGCTGCTGTGTAGGAACAGTCTCATTGGCTGTTGTGTCTATCAATCTATCTATCTATCTATCTATCTATCTATCTATCTATCTATCTATCTATCTATCTATCTATCTATCTATCTATCTATCTATCTATCTATCTATCTATCTATCTATCTATCTATATGTCTCTATCTCTATCTATCTATCTAGTGACTCTCAGGGCGGCGCGGCCCCCTTTTATACCCTTCCTGGACGATGAAGATGTTCCTGCATATGAAGATGTTCCTACACAGCAGCCATTGAGGATGTTCCTACACAGCAGCCAATGAAAATGTTCCTACACAGCAGCCAGATTGTGACATCACAGAGCATCCCTGTGATGTCACAATCTGGCTGCTGTGTAAGAACATTTTCATTGGCTGCTGTGTAGGAACATCCTCAATGGCTGCTATGTAGGAACATCTTCATTGGCTGCTGTGTAGGAACAGTCTCATTGGCTGCTGTGTCTATCTATCTATCTATCTATCTATCTATCTATCTATCTATCTATCTATCTATCTATCTATCTATCTATCTATCTATCTATCTATCTATCTATATGTCTCTATCTCTATCTATCTATCTAGTGACTCTCAGGGCGGCGCGGCCCCCTTTTATACCCTTCCTGGACGATGAAGATGTTCCTGCACATGAAGATGTTCCTACACAGCAGCCATTGAGGATGTTCCTACACAGCAGCCAATGAAAATGTTCCTACACAGCAGCCAGATTGTGACATCACAGAGCATCCCTGTGATGTCACAATCTGGCTGCTGTGTAGGAACATTTTCATTGGCTGCTGTGTAGGAACATCCTCAATGGCTGCTGTGTAGGAATATCTTCATTGGCTGCTGTGTAGGAACAGTCTCATTGGCTGCTGTGTCTATCTATCTATCTATCTATCTATCTATCTATCTATCTATCTATCTATCTATCTATCTATCTATCTATCTATATGTCTCTATCTCTATCTATCTATCTAGTGACTCTCAGGGCGGCGCGGCCCCCTTTTATACCCTTCCTGGACGATGAAGATGTTCCTGCACATGAAGATGTTTCTACACAGCAGCCATTGAGGATGTTCCTACACAGCAGCCAATGAAAATGTTTCTACACAGCAGCCAGATTGTGACATCACAGAGCATCCCTGTGATGTCACAATCTGGCTGCTGTGTAAGAACATTTTCATTGGCTGCTGTGTAGGAACATCCTCAATGGCTGCTATGTAGGAACATCTTCATTGGCTGCTGTGTAGGAACAGTCTCATTGGCTGCTGTGTCTATCTATCTATCTATCTATCTATCTATCTATCTATCTATCTATCTATCTATCTATCTATCTATCTATCTATCTATCTATCTATCTATATGTCTCTATCTCTATCTATCTATCTAGTGACTCTCAGGGCGGCGCGGCCCCCTTTTATACCCTTCCTGGACGATGAAGATGTTCCTGCACATGAAGATGTTCCTACACAGCAGCCATTGAGGATGTTCCTACACAGCAGCCAATGAAAATGTTCCTACACAGCAGCCAGATTGTGACATCACAGAGCATCCCTGTGATGTCACAATCTGGCTGCTGTGTAGGAACATTTTCATTGGCTGCTGTGTAGGAACATCCTCAATGGCTGCTGTGTAGGAATATCTTCATTGGCTGCTGTGTAGGAACAGTCTCATTGGCTGCTGTGTCTATCTATCTATCTATCTATCTATCTATCTATCTATCTATCTATCTATCTATCTATCTATCTATCTATCTATCTATCTATCTATCTATCTATCTATCTATCTATATGTCTCTATCTCTATCTATCTAACTAGTGACTCTCAGGGCGGCGCGGCCCCCTTTTATACCCTTCCTGGACGATGAAGATGTTCCTGCACATGAAGATGTTCCTACACAGCAGCCATTGAGGATGTTCCTACACAGCAGCCAATGAAAATGTTTCTACACAGCAGCCAGATTGTGACATCACAGAGCATCCCTGTGATGTCACAATCTGGCTGCTGTGTAAGAACATTTTCATTGGCTGCTGTGTAGGAACATCCTCAATGGCTGATATGTAGGAACATCTTCATTGGCTGCTGTGTAGGAACAGTCTCATTGGCTGCTGTGTCTATCTATCTATCTATCTATCTATCTATCTATCTATCTATCTATCTATCTATCTATCTATCTATCTATCTATCCATCTATCTATCTATCTATCTATCTATCTATCTATCTATCTATCTATCTATCTATCTATCTATCTATCTATCTATCTATCTATATGTCTCTATCTCTATCTATCTATCTAGTGACTCTCAGGGCGGCGCGGCCCCCTTTTATACCCTTCCTGGACGATGAAGATGTTCCTGCACATGAAGATGTTCCTACACAGCAGCCATTGAGGATGTTCCTACACAGCAGCCAATGAAAATGTTCCTACACAGCAGCCAGATTGTGACATCACAGAGCATCCCTGTGATGTCACAATCTGGCTGCTGTGTAAGAACATTTTCATTGGCTGCTGTGTAGGAACATCCTCAATGGCTGCTGTGTTGGAACATCTTCATTGGCTGCTGTGTAGGAACAGTCTCATTGGCTGCTGTGTCTATCTATCTATCTATCTATCTATCTATCTATCTATCTATCTATCTATCTATCTATCTATCTATCTATCTATCTATCTATCTATCTATCTATCTATATATCTATCTATATGTCTCTATCTCTATCTATCTATCTAGTGACTCTCAGGGCGGCGCGGCCCCCTTTTATACCCTTCCTGGACGATGAAGATGTTCCTGCACATGAAGATGTTCCTACACAGCAGCCATTGAGGATGTTCCTACACAGCAGCCAATGAAAATGTTCCTACACAGCAGCCAGATTGTGACATCACAGAGCATCCCTGTGATGTCACAATCTGGCTGCTGTGTAAGAACATTTTCATTGGCTGCTGTGTAGGAACATCCTCAATGGCTGCTGTGTAAGAACATCTTCATTGGCTGCTGTGTAGGAACAGTCTCATTGGCTGCTGTGTCTATCAATCTATCTATCTATCTATCTATCTATCTATCTATCTATCTATCTATCTATCTATCTATCTATCTATCTATCTATCCATCTATCTATCTATCTATCTATCTATCTATCTATCTATCTATCTATCTATCTATCTATCTATCTATCTATCTATCTATCTATCTATCTATCTATATGTCTCTATCTCTATCTATCTATCTAGTGACTCTCAGGGCGGCGCGGCCCCGTTTTATACCCTTCCTGGACGATGAAGATGTTCCTGCACATGAAGATGTTCCTACACAGCAGCCATTGAGGATGTTCCTACACAGCAGCCAATGAAAATGTTCCTACACAGCAGCCAGATTGTGACATCACAGAGCATCCCTGTGATGTCACAATCTGGCTGCTGTGTAAGAACATTTTCATTGGCTGCTGTGTAGGAACATCCTCAATGGCTGCTGTGTTGGAACATCTTCATTGGCTGCTGTGTAGGAACAGTCTCATTGGCTGCTGTGTCTATCTATCTATCTATCTATCTATCTATCTATCTATCTATATATCTATCTATCTATCTATCTATCTATCTATCTATCTATCTATCTATCTATCTATCTATCTATCTATCTATCTATCTATCTATATGTCTCTATCTCTATCTATCTATCTAGTGACTCTCAGGGCGGCGCGGCCCCCTTTTATACCCTTCCTGGACGATGAAGATGTTCCTGCACATGAAGATGTTCCTACACAGCAGCCATTGAGGATGTTCCTACACAGCAGCCAATGAAAATGTTCCTACACAGCAGCCAGATTGTGACATCACAGAGCATCCCTGTGATGTCACAATCTGGCTGCTGTGTAAGAACATTTTCATTGGCTGCTGTGTAGGAACATCCTCAATGGCTGCTGTGTAAGAACATCTTCATTGGCTGCTGTGTAGGAACAGTCTCATTGGCTGCTGTGTCTATCAATCTATCTATCTATCTATCTATCTATCTATCTATCTATCTATCTATCTATCTATCTATCTATCTATCTATCTATCTATCTATCTATCTATCTATCTATCTATCTATCTATCTATCTAATGTCTCTATCTCTATCTATCTATCTAGTGACTCTCAGGGCGGCGCGGCCCCCTTTTATACCCTTCCTGGACGATGAAGATGTTCCTGCACATGAAGATGTTCCTACACAGCAGCCATTGAGGATGTTCCTACACAGCAGCCAATGAAAATGTTCCTACACAGCAGCCAGATTGTGACATCACAGAGCATCCCTGTGATGTCACAATCTGGCTGCTGTGTAAGAACATTTTCATTGGCTGCTGTGTAGGAACATCCTCAATGGCTGCTGTGTAGGAACATCTTCATTGGCTGCTGTGTAGGAACAGTCTCATTGGCTGTTGTGTCTATCAATCTATCTATCTATCTATCTATCTATCTATCTATCTATCTATCTATCTATCTATCTATCTATCTATCTATCTATCTATCTATCTATCTATATGTTTCTATCTCTATCTATCTATCTAGTGACTCTCAGGGCGGCGCGGCCCCCTTTTATACCCTTCCTGGACGATGAAGATGTTCCTGCACATGAAGATGTTCCTACACAGCAGCCATTGAGGATGTTCCTACACAGCAGCCAATGAAAATGTTCCTACACAGCAGCCAGATTGTGACATCACAGAGCATCCCTGTGATGTCACAATCTGGCTGCTGTGTAAGAACATTTTCATTGGCTGCTGTGTAGGAACATCCTCAATGGCTGCTGTGTTGGAACATCTTCATTGGCTGCTGTGTAGGAACAGTCTCATTGGCTGCTGTGTCTATCTATCTATCTATCTATCTATCTATCTATCTATCTATCTATCTATCTATCTATCTATCTATCTATCTATCTATCTATCTATCTATCTATATGTCTCTATCTCTATCTATCTATCTAGTGACTCTCAGGGCGGCGCGGCCCCCTTTTATACCCTTCCTGGACGATGAAGATGTTCCTGCACATGAAGATGTTCCTACACAGCAGCCATTGAGGATGTTCCTACACAGCAGCCAATGAAAATGTTCCTACACAGCAGCCAGATTGTGACATCACAGAGCATCCCTGTGATGTCACAATCTGGCTGCTGTGTAAGAACATTTTCATTGGCTGCTGTGTAGGAACATCCTCAGTGGCTGCTGTGTAAGAACATCTTCATTGGCTGCTGTGTAGGAACAGTCTCATTGGCTGCTGTGTCTATCTATCTATCTATCTATCTATCTATCTATCTATCTATCTATCTATCTATCTATCTATCTATCTATCTATCTATATGTCTCTATCTCTATCTATCTATCTAGTGACTCTCAGGGCGGCGCGGCCCCCTTTTATACCCTTCCTGGACGATGAAGATGTTCCTGCACATGAAGATGTTCCTACACAGCAGCCAGATTGTGACATCACAGAGCTTCCCTGTGATGTCACAATCTGGCTGCTGTGTAAGAACATTTTCATTGGCTGCTGTGTAGGAACATCCTCAATGGCTGCTGTGTTGGAACATCTTCATTGGCTGCTGTGTAGGAACAGTCTCATTGGCTGCTGTGTCTATCTATCTATCTATCTATCTATCTATCTATCTATCTATCTATCTATCTATCTATCTATCTATCTATCTATCTATCTATCTATCTCTCTATCTCTCTATCTATCTATCTATCTATCTATCTATCTATCTATCTATCTATCTATATCTATCTATCTAGTGACTCTCAGGGCGGCGCGGCCCCCTTTTATACCCTTCCTGGACGATGAAGATGTTCCTGCACATGAAGATGTTCCTACACAGCAGCCATTGAGGATGTTCCTACACAGCAGCCAATGAAAATGTTCCTACACAGCAGCCAGATTGTGACATCACAGAGCATCCCTGTGATGTCACAATCTGGCTGCTGTGTAAGAACATTTTCATTGGCTGCTGTGTAGGAACATCCTCAATGGCTGCTATGTAGGAACATCTTCATTGGCTGCTGTGTAGGAACAGTCTCATTGGCTGCTGTGTCTATCTATCTATCTATCTATCTATCTATCTATCTATCTATCTATCTATCTATCTATCTATCTATCTATCTATCTATCTATCTATCTATCTATCTATATGTCTCTATCTCTATCTATCTATCTAGTGACTCTCAGGGCGGCGCGGCCCCCTTTTATACCCTTCCTGGACGATGAAGATGTTCCTGCACATGAAGATGTTCCTACACAGCAGCCATTGAGGATGTTCCTACACAGCAGCCAATGAAAATGTTCCTACACAGCAGCCAGATTGTGACATCACAGAGCATCCCTGTGATGTCACAATCTGGCTGCTGTGTAAGAACATTTTCATTGGCTGCTGTGTAGGAACATCCTCAATGGCTGATATGTAGGAACATCTTCATTGGCTGCTGTGTAGGAACAGTCTCATTGGCTGCTGTGTCTATCTATCTATCTATCCATCTATCTATCTATCTATCTATCTATCTATCTATCTATCTATCTATCTATCTATCTATCTATCTATCTATCTATCTATCTATCTATCTATCTATCTATCTATCTATCTATCTATCTATCTATCTATATGTCTCTATCTCTATCTATCTATCTAGTGACTCTCAGGGCGGCGCGGCCCCCTTTTATACCCTTCCTGGACGATGAAGATGTTCCTGCACATGAAGATGTTCCTACACAGCAGCCATTGAGGATGTTCCTACACAGCAGCCAATGAAAATGTTCCTACACAGCAGCCAGATTGTGACATCACAGAGCATCCCTGTGATGTCACAATCTGGCTGCTGTGTAAGAACATTTTCATTGGCTGCTGTGTAGGAACATCCTCAATGGCTGCTGTGTTGGAACATCTTCATTGGCTGCTGTGTAGGAACAGTCTCATTGGCTGCTGTGTCTATCTATCTATCTATCTATCTATCTATCTATCTATCTATCTATCTATATGTCTCTATCTCTATCTATCTATCTAGTGACTCTCAGGGCGGCGCGGCCCCCTTTTATACCCTTCCTGGACGATGAAGATGTTCCTGCACATGAAGATGTTCCTACACAGCAGCCATTGAGGATGTTCCTACACAGCAGCCAATGAAAATGTTCCTACACAGCAGCCAGATTGTGACATCACAGAGCATCCCTGTGATGTCACAATCTGGCTGCTGTGTAAGAACATTTTCATTGGCTGCTGTGTAGGAACATCCTCAATGGCTGCTGTGTAAGAACATCTTCATTGGCTGCTGTGTAGGAACAGTCTCATTGGCTGCTGTGTCTATCTATCTATCTATCTATCTATCTATCTATCTATCTATCTATCTATCTATCTATCTATCTATCTATCTATCTATCTATCTATCTATATGTCTCTATCTCTATCTATCTATCTAGTGACTCTCAGGGCGGCGCGGCCCCCTTTTATACCCTTCCTGGACGATGAAGATGTTCCTGCACATGAAGATGTTCCTACACAGCAGCCAGATTGTGACATCACAGAGCTTCCCTGTGATGTCACAATCTGGCTGCTGTGTAAGAACATTTTCATTGGCTGCTGTGTAGGAACATCCTCAATGGCTGCTGTGTTGGAACATCTTCATTGGCTGCTGTGTAGGAACAGTCTCATTGGCTGCTGTGTCTATCTATCTATCTATCTATCTATCTATCTATCTATCTATCTATCTATCTATCTATCTATCTATCTATCTATCTATCTATCTATCTATCTATCTATATCTATCTATCTAGTGACTCTCAGGGCGGCGCGGCCCCCTTTTATACCCTTCCTGGACGATGAAGATGTTCCTGCACATGAAGATGTTCCTACACAGCAGCCATTGAGGATGTTCCTACACAGCAGCCAATGAAAATGTTCCTACACAGCAGCCAGATTGTGACATCACAGAGCATCCCTGTGATGTCACAATCTGGCTGCTGTGTAAGAACATTTTCATTGGCTGCTGTGTAGGAACATCCTCAATGGCTGCTATGTAGGAACATCTTCATTGGCTGCTGTGTAGGAACAGTCTCATTGGCTGCTGTGTCTATCTATCTATCTATCTATCTATCTATCTATCTATCTATCTATCTATCTATCTATCTATCTATCTATCTATCTATCTATCTATCTATCTATCTATCTATCTATCTATCTATCTATCTATCTATCTATCTATCTATCTATCTATATGTCTCTATCTCTATCTATCTATCTAGTGACTCTCAGGGCGGCGCGGCCCCCTTTTATACCCTTCCTGGACGATGAAGATGTTCCTGCACATGAAGATGTTCCTACACAGCAGCCATTGAGGATGTTCCTACACAGCAGCCAATGAAAATGTTCCTACACAGCAGCCAGATTGTGACATCACAGAGCATCCCTGTGATGTCACAATCTGGCTGCTGTGTAAGAACATTTTCATTGGCTGCTGTGTAGGAACATCCTCAATGGCTGATATGTAGGAACATCTTCATTGGCTGCTGTGTAGGAACAGTCTCATTGGCTGCTGTGTCTATCTATCTATCTATCTATCTATCTATCTATCTATCTATCTATCTATCTATCCATCTATCTATCTATCTATCTATCTATCTATCTATCTATCTATATATCTATCTATCTATCTATCTATCTATCTATATGTCTCTATCTCTATCTATCTATCTAGTGACTCTCAGGGCGGCGCGGCCCCCTTTTATACCCTTCCTGGACGATGAAGATGTTCCTGCACATGAAGATGTTCCTACACAGCAGCCATTGAGGATGTTCCTACACAGCAGCCAATGAAAATGTTCCTACACAGCAGCCAGATTGTGACATCACAGAGCATCCCTGTGATGTCACAATCTGGCTGCTGTGTAAGAACATTTTCATTGGCTGCTGTGTAGGAACATCCTCAATGGCTGCTGTGTTGGAACATCTTCATTGGCTGCTGTGTAGGAACAGTCTCATTGGCTGCTGTGTCTATCTATCTATCTATCTATCTATCTATCTATCTATCTATCTATCTATCTATCTATCTATCTATCTATCTATCTATCTATCTATCTATCTATCTATCTATCTATCTATCTATCTATCTATATGTCTCTATCTCTATCTATCTATCTAGTGACTCTCAGGGCGGCGCGGCCCCCTTTTATACCCTTCCTGGACGATGAAGATGTTCCTGCACATGAAGATGTTCCTACACAGCAGCCATTGAGGATGTTCCTACACAGCAGCCAATGAAAATGTTCCTACACAGCAGCCAGATTGTGACATCACAGAGCATCCCTGTGATGTCACAATCTGGCTGCTGTGTAAGAACATTTTCATTGGCTGCTGTGTAGGAACATCCTCAATGGCTGCTGTGTAGGAACATCTTCATTGGCTGCTGTGTAGGAACAGTCTCATTGGCTGTTGTGTCTATCAATCTATCTATCTATCTATCTATCTATCTATCTATCTATCTATCTATCTATCTATCTATCTATCTATCTATCTATCTATCTATCTATCTATCTATCTATCTATCTATCTATCTATCTATCTATATGTCTCTATCTCTATCTATCTATCTAGTGACTCTCAGGGCGGCGCGGCCCCCTTTTATACCCTTCCTGGACGATGAAGATGTTCCTGCATATGAAGATGTTCCTACACAGCAGCCATTGAGGATGTTCCTACACAGCAGCCAATGAAAATGTTCCTACACAGCAGCCAGATTGTGACATCACAGAGCATCCCTGTGATGTCACAATCTGGCTGCTGTGTAAGAACATTTTCATTGGCTGCTGTGTAGGAACATCCTCAATGGCTGCTATGTAGGAACATCTTCATTGGCTGCTGTGTAGGAACAGTCTCATTGGCTGCTGTGTCTATCTATCTATCTATCTATCTATCTATCTATCTATCTATCTATCTATCTATCTATCTATCTATCTATCTATCTATCTATCTATCTATCTATATGTCTCTATCTCTATCTATCTATCTAGTGACTCTCAGGGCGGCGCGGCCCCCTTTTATACCCTTCCTGGACGATGAAGATGTTCCTGCACATGAAGATGTTCCTACACAGCAGCCATTGAGGATGTTCCTACACAGCAGCCAATGAAAATGTTCCTACACAGCAGCCAGATTGTGACATCACAGAGCATCCCTGTGATGTCACAATCTGGCTGCTGTGTAGGAACATTTTCATTGGCTGCTGTGTAGGAACATCCTCAATGGCTGCTGTGTAGGAATATCTTCATTGGCTGCTGTGTAGGAACAGTCTCATTGGCTGCTGTGTCTATCTATCTATCTATCTATCTATCTATCTATCTATCTATCTATCTATCTATCTATCTATCTATCTATCTATCTATCTATCTATCTATCTATCTATCTATCTATCTATATGTCTCTATCTCTATCTATCTATCTAGTGACTCTCAGGGCGGCGCGGCCCCCTTTTATACCCTTCCTGGACGATGAAGATGTTCCTGCATATGAAGATGTTCCTACACAGCAGCCATTGAGGATGTTCCTACACAGCAGCCAATGAAAATGTTCCTACACAGCAGCCAGATTGTGACATCACAGAGCATCCCTGTGATGTCACAATCTGGCTGCTGTGTAAGAACATTTTCATTGGCTGCTGTGTAGGAACATCCTCAATGGCTGCTATGTAGGAACATCTTCATTGGCTGCTGTGTAGGAACAGTCTCATTGGCTGCTGTGTCTATCTATCTATCTATCTATCTATCTATCTATCTATCTATCTATCTATCTATCTATCTATCTATCTATATGTCTCTATCTCTATCTATCTATCTAGTGACTCTCAGGGCGGCGCGGCCCCCTTTTATACCCTTCCTGGACGATGAAGATGTTCCTGCACATGAAGATGTTCCTACACAGCAGCCATTGAGGATGTTCCTACACAGCAGCCAATGAAAATGTTCCTACACAGCAGCCAGATTGTGACATCACAGAGCATCCCTGTGATGTCACAATCTGGCTGCTGTGTAGGAACATTTTCATTGGCTGCTGTGTAGGAACATCCTCAATGGCTGCTGTGTAGGAATATCTTCATTGGCTGCTGTGTAGGAACAGTCTCATTGGCTGCTGTGTCTATCTATCTATCTATCTATCTATCTATCTATCTATCTATCTATCTATCTATCTATCTATCTATCTATCTATCTATCTATCTATCTATCTATCTATCTATCTATCTATCTATATGTCTCTATCTCTATCTATCTATCTAGTGACTCTCAGGGCGGCGCGGCCCCCTTTTATACCCTTCCTGGACGATGAAGATGTTCCTGCATATGAAGATGTTCCTACACAGCAGCCATTGAGGATGTTCCTACACAGCAGCCAATGAAAATGTTCCTACACAGCAGCCAGATTGTGACATCACAGAGCATCCCTGTGATGTCACAATCTGGCTGCTGTGTAAGAACATTTTCATTGGCTGCTGTGTAGGAACATCCTCAATGGCTGCTATGTAGGAACATCTTCATTGGCTGCTGTGTAGGAACAGTCTCATTGGCTGCTGTGTCTATCTATCTATCTATCTATCTATCTATCTATCTATCTATCTATCTATCTATCTATCTATCTATCTATCTATCTATCTATATGTCTCTATCTCTATCTATCTATCTAGTGACTCTCAGGGCGGCGCGGCCCCCTTTTATACCCTTCCTGGACGATGAAGATGTTCCTGCACATGAAGATGTTCCTACACAGCAGCCATTGAGGATGTTCCTACACAGCAGCCAATGAAAATGTTCCTACACAGCAGCCAGATTGTGACATCACAGAGCATCCCTGTGATGTCACAATCTGGCTGCTGTGTAGGAACATTTTCATTGGCTGCTGTGTAGGAACATCCTCAATGGCTGCTGTGTAGGAATATCTTCATTGGCTGCTGTGTAGGAACAGTCTCATTGGCTGCTGTGTCTATCTATCTATCTATCTATCTATCTATCTATCTATCTATCTATCTATCTATCTATCTATCTATCTATCTATCTATCTATCTATCTATCTATCTATCTATCTATATGTCTCTATCTCTATCTATCTATCTAGTGACTCTCAGGGCGGCGCGGCCCCCTTTTATACCCTTCCTGGACGATGAAGATGTTCCTGCACATGAAGATGTTTCTACACAGCAGCCATTGAGGATGTTCCTACACAGCAGCCAATGAAAATGTTTCTACACAGCAGCCAGATTGTGACATCACAGAGCATCCCTGTGATGTCACAATCTGGCTGCTGTGTAAGAACATTTTCATTGGCTGCTGTGTAGGAACATCCTCAATGGCTGATATGTAGGAACATCTTCATTGGCTGCTGTGTAGGAACAGTCTCATTGGCTGCTGTGTCTATCTATCTATCTATCTATCTATCTATCTATCTATCTATCTATCTATCTATCTATCTATCTATCTATCTATCTATCTATCTATCTATCCATCTATCTATCTATCTATCTATCTATCTATCTATCTATCTATCTATCTATCTATCTATCTATCTATCTATCTATCTATCTATCTATCTATCTATCTATCTATCTATATGTCTCTATCTCTATCTATCTATCTAGTGACTCTCAGGGCGGCGCGGCCCCCTTTTATACCCTTCCTGGACGATGAAGATGTTCCTGCACATGAAGATGTTCCTACACAGCAGCCATTGAGGATGTTCCTACACAGCAGCCAATGAAAATGTTCCTACACAGCAGCCAGATTGTGACATCACAGAGCATCCCTGTGATGTCACAATCTGGCTGCTGTGTAAGAACATTTTCATTGGCTGCTGTGTAGGAACATCCTCAATGGCTGCTGTGTTGGAACATCTTCATTGGCTGCTGTGTAGGAACAGTCTCATTGGCTGCTGTGTCTATCTATCTATCTATCTATCTATCTATCTATCTATCTATCTATCTATCTATCTATCTATCTATCTATCTATCTATCTATCTATCTATCTATCTATCTATCTATCTATCTATCTATATGTCTCTATCTCTATCTATCTATCTAGTGACTCTCAGGGCGGCGCGGCCCCCTTTTATACCCTTCCTGGACGATGAAGATGTTCCTGCACATGAAGATGTTCCTACACAGCAGCCATTGAGGATGTTCCTACACAGCAGCCAATGAAAATGTTCCTACACAGCAGCCAGATTGTGACATCACAGAGCATCCCTGTGATGTCACAATCTGGCTGCTGTGTAAGAACATTTTCATTGGCTGCTGTGTAGGAACATCCTCAATGGCTGCTGTGTAAGAACATCTTCATTGGCTGCTGTGTAGGAACAGTCTCATTGGCTGCTGTGTCTATCAATCTATCTATCTATCTATCTATCTATCTATCTATCTATCTATCTATCTATCTATCTATCTATCTATCTATCTATCTATCTAATGTCTCTATCTCTATCTATCTATCTAGTGACTCTCAGGGCGGCGCGGCCCCCTTTTATACCCTTCCTGGACGATGAAGATGTTCCTGCACATGAAGATGTTCCTACACAGCAGCCATTGAGGATGTTCCTACACAGCAGCCAATGAAAATGTTCCTACACAGCAGCCAGATTGTGACATCACAGAGCATCCCTGTGATGTCACAATCTGGCTGCTGTGTAAGAACATTTTCATTGGCTGCTGTGTAGGAACATCCTCAATGGCTGCTGTGTAGGAACATCTTCATTGGCTGCTGTGTAGGAACAGTCTCATTGGCTGTTGTGTCTATCAATCTATCTATCTATCTATCTATCTATCTATCTATCTATCTATCTATCTATCTATCTATCTATCTATCTATCTATCTATCTATCTATCTATCTATATGTTTCTATCTCTATCTATCTATCTAGTGACTCTCAGGGCGGCGCGGCCCCCTTTTATACCCTTCCTGGACGATGAAGATGTTCCTGCACATGAAGATGTTCCTACACAGCAGCCATTGAGGATGTTCCTACACAGCAGCCAATGAAAATGTTCCTACACAGCAGCCAGATTGTGACATCACAGAGCATCCCTGTGATGTCACAATCTGGCTGCTGTGTAAGAACATTTTCATTGGCTGCTGTGTAGGAACATCCTCAATGGCTGCTGTGTTGGAACATCTTCATTGGCTGCTGTGTAGGAACAGTCTCATTGGCTGCTGTGTCTATCTATCTATCTATCTATCTATCTATCTATCTATCTATCTATCTATCTATCTATCTATCTATCTATCTATCTATATGTCTCTATCTCTATCTATCTATCTAGTGACTCTCAGGGCGGCGCGGCCCCCTTTTATACCCTTCCTGGACGATGAAGATGTTCCTGCACATGAAGATGTTCCTACACAGCAGCCATTGAGGATGTTCCTACACAGCAGCCAATGAAAATGTTCCTACACAGCAGCCAGATTGTGACATCACAGAGCATCCCTGTGATGTCACAATCTGGCTGCTGTGTAAGAACATTTTCATTGGCTGCTGTGTAGGAACATCCTCAATGGCTGCTGTGTAAGAACATCTTCATTGGCTGCTGTGTAGGAACAGTCTCATTGGCTGCTGTGTCTATCTATCTATCTATCTATCTATCTATCTATCTATCTATCTATCTATCTATCTATCTATCTATCTATCTATCTATCTATCTATCTATCTAATGTCTCTATCTCTATCTATCTATCTAGTGACTCTCAGGGCGGCGCGGCCCCCTTTTATACCCTTCCTGGACGATGAAGATGTTCCTGCACATGAAGATGTTCCTACACAGCAGCCATTGAGGATGTTCCTACACAGCAGCCAATGAAAATGTTCCTACACAGCAGCCAGATTGTGACATCACAGAGCATCCCTGTGATGTCACAATCTGGCTGCTGTGTAAGAACATTTTCATTGGCTGCTGTGTAGGAACATCCTCAATGGCTGCTGTGTAGGAACATCTTCATTGGCTGCTGTGTAGGAACAGTCTCATTGGCTGTTGTGTCTATCAATCTATCTATCTATCTATCTATCTATCTATCTATCTATCTATCTATCTATCTATCTATCTATCTATCTATCTATCTATCTATCTATATGTTTCTATCTCTATCTATCTATCTAGTGACTCTCAGGGCGGCGCGGCCCCCTTTTATACCCTTCCTGGACGATGAAGATGTTCCTGCACATGAAGATGTTCCTACACAGCAGCCATTGAGGATGTTCCTACACAGCAGCCAATGAAAATGTTCCTACACAGCAGCCAGAATGTGACATCACAGAGCATCCCTGTGATGTCACAATCTGGCTGCTGTGTAAGAACATTTTCATTGGCTGCTGTGTAGGAACATCCTCAATGGCTGCTGTGTTGGAACATCTTCATTGGCTGCTGTGTAGGAACAGTCTCATTGGCTGCTGTGTCTATCTATCTATCTATCTATCTATCTATCTATCTATCTATCTATCTATCTATCTATCTATCTATCTATCTATCTATCTATATGTCTCTATCTCTATCTATCTATCTAGTGACTCTCAGGGCGGCGCGGCCCCCTTTTATACCCTTCCTGGACGATGAAGATGTTCCTGCACATGAAGATGTTCCTACACAGCAGCCATTGAGGATGTTCCTACACAGCAGCCAATGAAAATGTTCCTACACAGCAGCCAGATTGTGACATCACAGAGCATC
>NW_028176666.1:95000-100000 GCF_949987555.1 Borostomias antarcticus
TCCTACACAGCAGCCATTGAGGATGTTCCTACACAGCAGCCAATGAAAATGTTCCTACACAGCAGCCAGATTGTGACATCACAGAGCATCCCTGTGATGTCACAATCTGGCTGCTGTGTAAGAACATTTTCATTGGCTGCTGTGTAGGAACATCCTCAATGGCTGCTGTGTAAGAACATCTTCATTGGCTGCTGTGTAGGAACAGTCTCATTGGCTGCTGTGTCTATCTATCTATCTATCTATCTATCTATCTATCTATCTATCTATCTATCTATCTATCTATCTATCTATCTATCTATCTATATGTCTCTATCTCTATCTATCTATCTAGTGACTCTCAGGGCGGCGCGGCCCCCTTTTATACCCTTCCTGGACGATGAAGATGTTCCTGCACATGAAGATGTTCCTACACAGCAGCCAGATTGTGACATCACAGAGCTTCCCTGTGATGTCACAATCTGGCTGCTGTGTAAGAACATTTTCATTGGCTGCTGTGTAGGAACATCCTCAATGGCTGCTGTGTTGGAACATCTTCATTGGCTGCTGTGTAGGAACAGTCTCATTGGCTGCTGTGTCTATCTATCTATCTATCTATCTATCTATCTATCTATCTATCTATCTATCTATCTATCTATCTATCTATCTATCTATCTATATCTATCTATCTAGTGACTCTCAGGGCGGCGCGGCCCCCTTTTATACCCTTCCTGGACGATGAAGATGTTCCTGCACATGAAGATGTTCCTACACAGCAGCCATTGAGGATGTTCCTACACAGCAGCCAATGAAAATGTTCCTACACAGCAGCCAGATTGTGACATCACAGAGCATCCCTGTGATGTCACAATCTGGCTGCTGTGTAAGAACATTTTCATTGGCTGCTGTGTAGGAACATCCTCAATGGCTGCTATGTAGGAACATCTTCATTGGCTGCTGTGTAGGAACAGTCTCATTGGCTGCTGTGTCTATCTATCTATCTATCTATCTATCTATCTATCTATCTATCTATCTATCTATCTATCTATCTATATGTCTCTATCTCTATCTATCTATCTAGTGACTCTCAGGGCGGCGCGGCCCCCTTTTATACCCTTCCTGGACGATGAAGATGTTCCTGCACATGAAGATGTTCCTACACAGCAGCCATTGAGGATGTTCCTACACAGCAGCCAATGAAAATGTTCCTACACAGCAGCCAGATTGTGACATCACAGAGCATCCCTGTGATGTCACAATCTGGCTGCTGTGTAAGAACATTTTCATTGGCTGCTGTGTAGGAACATCCTCAATGGCTGATATGTAGGAACATCTTCATTGGCTGCTGTGTAGGAACAGTCTCATTGGCTGCTGTGTCTATCTATCTATCTATCTATCTATCTATCTATCTATCTATCTATCTATCTATCTATCTATCTATCTATCTATCCATCTATCTATCTATCTATCTATCTATCTATCTATCTATCTATCTATCTATCTATCTATCTATCTATCTATCTATCTATATATCTATCTATCTATCTATCTATCTATCTATCTATCTATCTATCTATCTATATGTCTCTATCTCTATCTATCTATCTAGTGACTCTCAGGGCGGCGCGGCCCCCTTTTATACCCTTCCTGGACGATGAAGATGTTCCTGCACATGAAGATGTTCCTACACAGCAGCCATTGAGGATGTTCCTACACAGCAGCCAATGAAAATGTTCCTACACAGCAGCCAGATTGTGACATCACAGAGCATCCCTATGATGTCACAATCTGGCTGCTGTGTAAGAACATTTTCATTGGCTGCTGTGTAGGAACATCCTCAATGGCTGCTGTGTTGGAACATCTTCATTGGCTGCTGTGTAGGAACAGTCTCATTGGCTGCTGTGTCTATCTATCTATCTATCTATCTATCTATCTATCTATCTATCTATCTATCTATCTATCTATCTATCTATCTATCTATCTATATGTCTCTATCTCTATCTATCTATCTAGTGACTCTCAGGGCGGCGCGGCCCCCTTTTATACCCTTCCTGGACGATGAAGATGTTCCTGCACATGAAGATGTTCCTACACAGCAGCCATTGAGGATGTTCCTACACAGCAGCCAATGAAAATGTTCCTACACAGCAGCCAGATTGTGACATCACAGAGCATCCCTGTGATGTCACAATCTGGCTGCTGTGTAAGAACATTTTCATTGGCTGCTGTGTAGGAACATCCTCAATGGCTGCTGTGTAGGAACATCTTCATTGGCTGCTGTGTAGGAACAGTCTCATTGGCTGTTGTGTCTATCAATCTATCTATCTATCTATCTATCTATCTATCTATCTATCTATCTATCTATCTATCTATCTATCTATCTATCTATCTATCTATATGTTTCTATCTCTATCTATCTATCTAGTGACTCTCAGGGCGGCGCGGCCCCCTTTTATACCCTTCCTGGACGATGAAGATGTTCCTGCACATGAAGATGTTCCTACACAGCAGCCATTGAGGATGTTCCTACACAGCAGCCAATGAAAATGTTCCTACACAGCAGCCAGATTGTGACATCACAGAGCATCCCTGTGATGTCACAATCTGGCTGCTGTGTAAGAACATTTTCATTGGCTGCTGTGTAGGAACATCCTCAATGGCTGCTGTGTTGGAACATCTTCATTGGCTGCTGTGTAGGAACAGTCTCATTGGCTGCTGTGTCTATCTATCTATCTATCTATCTATCTATCTATCTATCTATCTATCTATCTATCTATCTATCTATCTATCTATCTATCTATCTATCTATCTATCTATCTATCTATCTATCTATCTATCTATCTATCTATCTATCTATATGTCTCTATCTCTATCTATCTATCTAGTGACTCTCAGGGCGGCGCGGCCCCCTTTTATACCCTTCCTGGACGATGAAGATGTTCCTGCACATGAAGATGTTCCTACACAGCAGCCATTGAGGATGTTCCTACACAGCAGCCAATGAAAATGTTCCTACACAGCAGCCAGATTGTGACATCACAGAGCATCCCTGTGATGTCACAATCTGGCTGCTGTGTAAGAACATTTTCATTGGCTGCTGTGTAGGAACATCCTCAATGGCTGCTGTGTAAGAACATCTTCATTGGCTGCTGTGTAGGAACAGTCTCATTGGCTGCTGTGTCTATCTATCTATCTATCTATCTATCTATCTATCTATCTATCTATCTATCTATCTATCTATCTATCTATCTATCTATCTATCTATCTATATGTCTCTATCTCTATCTATCTATCTAGTGACTCTCAGGGCGGCGCGGCCCCCTTTTATACCCTTCCTGGACGATGAAGATGTTCCTGCACATGAAGATGTTCCTACACAGCAGCCAGATTGTGACATCACAGAGCTTCCCTGTGATGTCACAATCTGGCTGCTGTGTAAGAACATTTTCATTGGCTGCTGTGTAGGAACATCCTCAATGGCTGCTGTGTTGGAACATCTTCATTGGCTGCTGTGTAGGAACAGTCTCATTGGCTGCTGTGTCTATCTATCTATCTATCTATCTATCTATCTATCTATCTATCTATCTATCTATCTATCTATCTATCTATCTATCTATCTATCTATCTATCTATCCATCTATCTATCTATCTATCTATCTATCTATCTATCTATCTATCTATCTATCTATCTATCTATATATCTATCTATCTATCTATCTATCTATCTATATCTATCTATCTAGTGACTCTCAGGGCGGCGCGGCCCCCTTTTATACCCTTCCTGGACGATGAAGATGTTCCTGCACATGAAGATGTTCCTACACAGCAGCCATTGAGGATGTTCCTACACAGCAGCCAATGAAAATGTTCCTACACAGCAGCCAGATTGTGACATCACAGAGCATCCCTGTGATGTCACAATCTGGCTGCTGTGTAAGAACATTTTCATTGGCTGCTGTGTAGGAACATCCTCAATGGCTGCTGTGTAGGAACATCTTCATTGGCTGCTGTGTAGGAACAGTCTCATTGGCTGTTGTGTCTATCAATCTATCTATCTATCTATCTATCTATCTATCTATCTATCTATCTATCTATCTATCTATCTATCTATCTATCTATCTATCTATCTATCTATCTATCTATCTATCTATATGTTTCTATCTCTATCTATCTATCTAGTGACTCTCAGGGCGGCGCGGCCACCTTTTATACCCTTCCTGGACGATGAAGATGTTCCTGCACATGAAGATGTTCCTACACAGCAGCCATTGAGGATGTTCCTACACAGCAGCCAATGAAAATGTTCCTACACAGCAGCCAGATTGTGACATCACAGAGCATCCCTGTGATGTCACAATCTGGCTGCTGTGTAAGAACATTTTCATTGGCTGCTGTGTAGGAACATCCTCAATGGCTGCTGTGTTGGAACATCTTCATTGGCTGCTGTGTAGGAACAGTCTCATTGGCTGCTGTGTCTATCTATCTATCTATCTATCTATCTATCTATCTATCTATCTATCTATCTATCTATCTATCTATCTATCTATCTATATGTCTCTATCTCTATCTATCTATCTAGTGACTCTCAGGGCGGCGCGGCCCCCTTTTATACCCTTCCTGGACGATGAAGATGTTCCTGCACATGAAGATGTTCCTACACAGCAGCCATTGAGGATGTTCCTACACAGCAGCCAATGAAAATGTTCCTACACAGCAGCCAGATTGTGACATCACAGAGCATCCCTGTGATGTCACAATCTGGCTGCTGTGTAAGAACATTTTCATTGGCTGCTGTGTAGGAACATCCTCAATGGCTGCTGTGTAAGAACATCTTCATTGGCTGCTGTGTAGGAACAGTCTCATTGGCTGCTGTGTCTATCTATCTATCTATCTATCTATCTATCTATCTATCTATCTATCTATCTATCTATATGTCTCTATCTCTATCTATCTATCTAGTGACTCTCAGGGCGGCGCGGCCCCCTTTTATACCCTTCCTGGACGATGAAGATGTTCCTGCACAT
>NW_028176666.1:110000-122500 GCF_949987555.1 Borostomias antarcticus
CCTTTTATACCCTTCCTGGACGATGAAGATGTTCCTGCACATGAAGATGTTCCTACACAGCAGCCATTGAGGATGTTCCTACACAGCAGCCAATGAAAATGTTCCTACACAGCAGCCAGATTGTGACATCACAGAGCATCCCTGTGATGTCACAATCTGGCTGCTGTGTAAGAACATTTTCATTGGCTGCTGTGTAGGAACATCCTCAATGGCTGATATGTAGGAACATCTTCATTGGCTGCTGTGTAGGAACAGTCTCATTGGCTGCTGTGTCTATCTATCTATCTATCTATCTATCTATCTATCTATCTATCTATCTATCTATCCATCTATCTATCTATCTATCTATCTATCTATCTATCTATCTATCTATCTATCTATCTATCTATCTATATATCTATCTATCTATCTATCTATCTATCTATCTATCTATCTATCTATCTATCTATCTATATGTCTCTATCTCTATCTATCTATCTAGTGACTCTCAGGGCGGCGCGGCCCCCTTTTATACCCTTCCTGGACGATGAAGATGTTCCTGCACATGAAGATGTTCCTACACAGCAGCCATTGAGGATGTTCCTACACAGCAGCCAATGAAAATGTTCCTACACAGCAGCCAGATTGTGACATCACAGAGCATCCCTATGATGTCACAATCTGGCTGCTGTGTAAGAACATTTTCATTGGCTGCTGTGTAGGAACATCCTCAATGGCTGCTGTGTTGGAACATCTTCATTGGCTGCTGTGTAGGAACAGTCTCATTGGCTGCTGTGTCTATCTATCTATCTATCTATCTATCTATCTATCTATCTATCTATCTATCTATCTATCTATCTATCTATCTATCTATCTATCTATATGTCTCTATCTCTATCTATCTATCTAGTGACTCTCAGGGCGGCGCGGCCCCCTTTTATACCCTTCCTGGACGATGAAGATGTTCCTGCACATGAAGATGTTCCTACACAGCAGCCATTGAGGATGTTCCTACACAGCAGCCAATGAAAATGTTCCTACACAGCAGCCAGATTGTGACATCACAGAGCATCCCTATGATGTCACAATCTGGCTGCTGTGTAAGAACATTTTCATTGGCTGCTGTGTAGGAACATCCTCAATGGCTGCTGTGTTGGAACATCTTCATTGGCTGCTGTGTAGGAACAGTCTCATTGGCTGCTGTGTCTATCTATCTATCTATCTATCTATCTATCTATCTATCTATCTATCTATCTATCTATCTATCTATCTATCTATCTATCTATCTATCTATCTATCTATATGTCTCTATCTCTATCTATCTATCTAGTGACTCTCAGGGCGGCGCGGCCCCCTTTTATACCCTTCCTGGACGATGAAGATGTTCCTGCACATGAAGATGTTCCTACACAGCAGCCATTGAGGATGTTCCTACACAGCAGCCAATGAAAATGTTCCTACACAGCAGCCAGATTGTGACATCACAGAGCATCCCTGTGATGTCACAATCTGGCTGCTGTGTAAGAACATTTTCATTGGCTGCTGTGTAGGAACATCCTCAATGGCTGCTGTGTAGGAACATCTTCATTGGCTGCTGTGTAGGAACAGTCTCATTGGCTGTTGTGTCTATCAATCTATCTATCTATCTATCTATCTATCTATCTATCTATCTATCTATCTATCTATCTATCTATCTATCTATCTATCTATCTATCTATCTATCTATCTATATGTTTCTATCTCTATCTATCTATCTAGTGACTCTCAGGGCGGCGCGGCCCCCTTTTATACCCTTCCTGGACGATGAAGATGTTCCTGCACATGAAGATGTTCCTACACAGCAGCCATTGAGGATGTTCCTACACAGCAGCCAATGAAAATGTTCCTACACAGCAGCCAGATTGTGACATCACAGAGCATCCCTGTGATGTCACAATCTGGCTGCTGTGTAAGAACATTTTCATTGGCTGCTGTGTAGGAACATCCTCAATGGCTGCTGTGTTGGAACATCTTCATTGGCTGCTGTGTAGGAACAGTCTCATTGGCTGCTGTGTCTATCTATCTATCTATCTATCTATCTATCTATCTATCTATCTATCTATCTATCTATCTATCTATCTATCTATCTATCTATCTATCTATCTATCTATCTATCTATCTATCTATATGTCTCTATCTCTATCTATCTATCTAGTGACTCTCAGGGCGGCGCGGCCCCCTTTTATACCCTTCCTGGACGATGAAGATGTTCCTGCACATGAAGATGTTCCTACACAGCAGCCATTGAGGATGTTCCTACACAGCAGCCAATGAAAATGTTCCTACACAGCAGCCAGATTGTGACATCACAGAGCATCCCTGTGATGTCACAATCTGGCTGCTGTGTAAGAACATTTTCATTGGCTGCTGTGTAGGAACATCCTCAATGGCTGCTGTGTAAGAACATCTTCATTGGCTGCTGTGTAGGAACAGTCTCATTGGCTGCTGTGTCTATCTATCTATCTATCTATCTATCTATCTATCTATCTATCTATCTATCTATCTATCTATCTATCTATCTATCTATCTATCTATCTATCTATATGTCTCTATCTCTATCTATCTATCTAGTGACTCTCAGGGCGGCGCGGCCCCCTTTTATACCCTTCCTGGACGATGAAGATGTTCCTGCACATGAAGATGTTCCTACACAGCAGCCAGATTGTGACATCACAGAGCTTCCCTGTGATGTCACAATCTGGCTGCTGTGTAAGAACATTTTCATTGGCTGCTGTGTAGGAACATCCTCAATGGCTGCTGTGTTGGAACATCTTCATTGGCTGCTGTGTAGGAACAGTCTCATTGGCTGCTGTGTCTATCTATCTATCTATCTATCTATCTATCTATCTATCTATCTATCTATCTATCTATCTATCTATCTATCTATCTATCTATCTATCTATCTATCCATCTATCTATCTATCTATCTATCTATCTATCTATCTATCTATCTATCTATCTATCTATCTATCTATCTATCTATCTATCTATCTATCTATCTATATATCTATCTATCTATCTATCTATCTATCTATCTATCTATATGTCTCTATCTCTATCTATCTATCTAGTGACTCTCAGGGCGGCGCGGCCCCCTTTTATACCCTTCCTGGACGATGAAGATGTTCCTGCACATGAAGATGTTCCTACACAGCAGCCATTGAGGATGTTCCTACACAGCAGCCAATGAAAATGTTCCTACACAGCAGCCAGATTGTGACATCACAGAGCATCCCTGTGATGTCACAATCTGGCTGCTGTGTAAGAACATTTTCATTGGCTGCTGTGTAGGAACATCCTCAATGGCTGCTGTGTTGGAACATCTTCATTGGCTGCTGTGTAGGAACAGTCTCATTGGCTGCTGTGTCTATCTATCTATCTATCTATCTATCTATCTATCTATCTATCTATCTATCTATCTATCTATCTATCTATCTATCTATCTATCTATCTATCTATCTATCTATCTATATGTCTCTATCTCTATCTATCTATCTAGTGACTCTCAGGGCGGCGCGGCCCCCTTTTATACCCTTCCTGGACGATGAAGATGTTCCTGCACATGAAGATGTTCCTACACAGCAGCCATTGAGGATGTTCCTACACAGCAGCCAATGAAAATGTTCCTACACAGCAGCCAGATTGTGACATCACAGAGCATCCCTGTGATGTCACAATCTGGCTGCTGTGTAAGAACATTTTCATTGGCTGCTGTGTAGGAACATCCTCAATGGCTGCTGTGTAGGAACATCTTCATTGGCTGCTGTGTAGGAACAGTCTCATTGGCTGTTGTGTCTATCAATCTATCTATCTATCTATCTATCTATCTATCTATCTATCTATCTATCTATCTATCTATTTATCTATCTATCTATCTATCTATCTATCTATCTATCTATCTATCTATCTATCTATCTATCTATCTATATGTCTCTATCTCTATCTATCTATCTAGTGACTCTCAGGGCGGCGCGGCCCCCTTTTATACCCTTCCTGGACGATGAAGATGTTCCTGCACATGAAGATGTTCCTACACAGCAGCCATTGAGGATGTTCCTACACAGCAGCCAATGAAAATGTTCCTACACAGCAGCCAGATTGTGACATCACAGAGCATCCCTGTGATGTCACAATCTGGCTGCTGTGTAAGAACATTTTCATTGGCTGCTGTGTAGGAACATCCTCAATGGCTGCTGTGTAAGAACATCTTCATTGGCTGCTGTGTAGGAACAGTCTCATTGGCTGCTGTGTCTATCTATCTATCTATCTATATATCTATCTATCTATCTATCTATCTATCTATCTATATGTCTCTATCTCTATCTATCTATCTAGTGACTCTCAGGGCGGCGCGGCCCCCTTTTATACCCTTCCTGGACGATGAAGATGTTCCTGCACATGAAGATGTTCCTACACAGCAGCCATTGAGGATGTTCCTACACAGCAGCCAATGAAAATGTTCCTACACAGCAGCCAGATTGTGACATCACAGAGCATCCCTGTGATGTCACAATCTGGCTGCTGTGTAAGAACATTTTCATTGGCTGCTGTGTAGGAACATCCTCAATGGCTGCTGTGTTGGAACATCTTCATTGGCTGCTGTGTAGGAACAGTCTCATTGGCTGCTGTGTCTATCTATCTATCTATCTATCTATCTATCTATCTATCTATCTATCTATCTATCTATCTATCTATCTATCTATCTATCTATATGTCTCTATCTCTATCTATCTATCTAGTGACTCTCAGGGCGGCGCGGCCCCCTTTTATACCCTTCCTGGACGATGAAGATGTTCCTGCACATGAAGATGTTCCTACACAGCAGCCATTGAGGATGTTCCTACACAGCAGCCAATGAAAATGTTCCTACACAGCAGCCAGATTGTGACATCACAGAGCATCCCTGTGATGTCACAATCTGGCTGCTGTGTAAGAACATTTTCATTGGCTGCTGTGTAGGAACATCCTCAATGGCTGCTGTGTAAGAACATCTTCATTGGCTGCTGTGTAGGAACAGTCTCATTGGCTGCTGTGTCTATCTATCTATCTATCTATCTATCTATCTATCTATCTATCTATCTATCTATCTATCTATCTATCTATCTATATGTCTCTATCTCTATCTATCTATCTAGTGACTCTCAGGGCGGCGCGGCCCCCTTTTATACCCTTCCTGGACGATGAAGATGTTCCTGCACATGAAGATGTTCCTACACAGCAGCCAGATTGTGACATCACAGAGCTTCCCTGTGATGTCACAATCTGGCTGCTGTGTAAGAACATTTTCATTGGCTGCTGTGTAGGAACATCCTCAATGGCTGCTGTGTTGGAACATCTTCATTGGCTGCTGTGTAGGAACAGTCTCATTGGCTGCTGTGTCTATCTATCTATCTATCTATCTATCTATCTATCTATCTATCTATCTATCTATCTATCTATCTATCTATCTATCTATATATCTATCTATCTATCTATCTATCTATCTATCTATCTATCTATCTATCTATCTATCTATCTATCTATCTATCTATCTATCTATATCTATCTATCTAGTGACTCTCAGGGCGGCGCGGCCCCCTTTTATACCCTTCCTGGACGATGAAGATGTTCCTGCACATGAAGATGTTCCTACACAGCAGCCATTGAGGATGTTCCTACACAGCAGCCAATGAAAATGTTCCTACACAGCAGCCAGATTGTGACATCACAGAGCATCCCTGTGATGTCACAATCTGGCTGCTGTGTAAGAACATTTTCATTGGCTGCTGTGTAGGAACATCCTCAATGGCTGCTATGTAGGAACATCTTCATTGGCTGCTGTGTAGGAACAGTCTCATTGGCTGCTGTGTCTATCTATCTATCTATCTATCTATCTATCTATCTATCTATCTATCTATCTATCTATCTATCTATCTATCTATCTATCTATCTATCTATCTATCTATATGTCTCTATCTCTATCTATCTATCTAGTGACTCTCAGGGCGGCGCGGCCCCCTTTTATACCCTTCCTGGACGATGAAGATGTTCCTGCACATGAAGATGTTCCTACACAGCAGCCATTGAGGATGTTCCTACACAGCAGCCAATGAAAATGTTCCTACACAGCAGCCAGATTGTGACATCACAGAGCATCCCTGTGATGTCACAATCTGGCTGCTGTGTAAGAACATTTTCATTGGCTGCTGTGTAGGAACATCCTCAATGGCTGATATGTAGGAACATCTTCATTGGCTGCTGTGTAGGAACAGTCTCATTGGCTGCTGTGTCTATCTATCTATCTATCTATCTATCTATCTATCCATCTATCTATCTATCTATCTATCTATCTATCTATCTATCTATCTATCTATCTATCTATCTATCTATCTATCTATCTATCTATATGTCTCTATCTCTATCTATCTATCTAGTGACTCTCAGGGCGGCGCGGCCCCCTTTTATACCCTTCCTGGACGATGAAGATGTTCCTGCACATGAAGATGTTCCTACACAGCAGCCATTGAGGATGTTCCTACACAGCAGCCAATGAAAATGTTCCTACACAGCAGCCAGATTGTGACATCACAGAGCATCCCTGTGATGTCACAATCTGGCTGCTGTGTAAGAACATTTTCATTGGCTGCTGTGTAGGAACATCCTCAATGGCTGCTGTGTTGGAACATCTTCATTGGCTGCTGTGTAGGAACAGTCTCATTGGCTGCTGTGTCTATCTATCTATCTATCTATCTATCTATCTATCTATCTATCTATCTATCTATCTATCTATCTATCTATCTATCTATCTATCTATCTTTCTATATGTCTCTATCTCTATCTATCTATCTAGTGACTCTCAGGGCGGCGCGGCCCCCTTTTATACCCTTCCTGGACGATGAAGATGTTCCTGCACATGAAGATGTTCCTACACAGCAGCCATTGAGGATGTTCCTACACAGCAGCCAATGAAAATGTTCCTACACAGCAGCCAGATTGTGACATCACAGAGCATCCCTGTGATGTCACAATCTGGCTGCTGTGTAAGAACATTTTCATTGGCTGCTGTGTAGGAACATCCTCAATGGCTGCTGTGTAAGAACATCTTCATTGGCTTCTGTGTAGGAACAGTCTCATTGGCTGCTGTGTCTATCTATCTATCTATCTATCTATCTATCTATCTATCTATCTATCTATCTATCTATCTATCTATCTATCTATCTATCTATATGTCTCTATCTCTATCTATCTATCTAGTGACTCTCAGGGCGGCGCGGCCCCCTTTTATACCCTTCCTGGACGATGAAGATGTTCCTGCACATGAAGATGTTCCTACACAGCAGCCAGATTGTGACATCACAGAGCTTCCCTGTGATGTCACAATCTGGCTGCTGTGTAAGAACATTTTCATTGGCTGCTGTGTAGGAACATCCTCAATGGCTGCTGTGTTGGAACATCTTCATTGGCTGCTGTGTAGGAACAGTCTCATTGGCTGCTGTGTCTATCTATCTATCTATCTATCTATCTATCTATCTATCTATCTATCTATCTATCTATCTATCTATCTATCTATCTATCTATCTATCTATATCTATCTATCTAGTGACTCTCAGGGCGGCGCGGCCCCCTTTTATACCCTTCCTGGACGATGAAGATGTTCCTGCACATGAAGATGTTCCTACACAGCAGCCATTGAGGATGTTCCTACACAGCAGCCAATGAAAATGTTCCTACACAGCAGCCAGATTGTGACATCACAGAGCATCCCTGTGATGTCACAATCTGGCTGCTGTGTAAGAACATTTTCATTGGCTGCTGTGTAGGAACATCCTCAATGGCTGCTATGTAGGAACATCTTCATTGGCTGCTGTGTAGGAACAGTCTCATTGGCTGCTGTGTCTATCTATCTATCTATCTATCTATCTATCTATCTATCTATCTATCTATCTATCTATCTATCTATCTATCTATCTATCTATCTATCTATCTATCTATCTATCTATCTATATGTCTCTATCTCTATCTATCTATCTAGTGACTCTCAGGGCGGCGCGGCCCCCTTTTATACCCTTCCTGGACGATGAAGATGTTCCTGCACATGAAGATGTTCCTACACAGCAGCCAGATTGTGACATCACAGAGCTTCCCTGTGATGTCACAATCTGGCTGCTGTGTAAGAACATTTTCATTGGCTGCTGTGTAGGAACATCCTCAATGGCTGCTGTGTTGGAACATCTTCATTGGCTGCTGTGTAGGAACAGTCTCATTGGCTGCTGTGTCTATCTATCTATCTATCTATCTATCTATCTATCTATCTATCTATCTATCTATCTATCTATCTATCTATCTATCTATCTATCTATCTATATCTATCTATCTAGTGACTCTCAGGGCGGCGCGGCCCCCTTTTATACCCTTCCTGGACGATGAAGATGTTCCTGCACATGAAGATGTTCCTACACAGCAGCCATTGAGGATGTTCCTACACAGCAGCCAATGAAAATGTTCCTACACAGCAGCCAGATTGTGACATCACAGAGCATCCCTGTGATGTCACAATCTGGCTGCTGTGTAAGAACATTTTCATTGGCTGCTGTGTAGGAACATCCTCAATGGCTGCTATGTAGGAACATCTTCATTGGCTGCTGTGTAGGAACAGTCTCATTGGCTGCTGTGTCTATCTATCTATCTATCTATCTATCTATCTATCTATCTATCTATCTATCTATCTATCTATCTATCTATCTATCTATCTATCTATCTATATGTCTCTATCTCTATCTATCTATCTAGTGACTCTCAGGGCGGCGCGGCCCCCTTTTATACCCTTCCTGGACGATGAAGATGTTCCTGCACATGAAGATGTTCCTACACAGCAGCCATTGAGGATGTTCCTACACAGCAGCCAATGAAAATGTTCCTACACAGCAGCCAGATTGTGACATCACAGAGCATCCCTGTGATGTCACAATCTGGCTGCTGTGTAAGAACATTTTCATTGGCTGCTGTGTAGGAACATCCTCAATGGCTGATATGTAGGAACATCTTCATTGGCTGCTGTGTAGGAACAGTCTCATTGGCTGCTGTGTCTATCTATCTATCTATCTATCTATCTATCTATCCATCTATCTATCTATCTATCTATCTATCTATCTATCTATCTATCTATCTATCTATCTATCTATCTATCTATCTATCTATATATCTATCTATCTATCTATCTATCTATCTATATGTCTCTATCTCTATCTATCTATCTAGTGACTCTCAGGGCGGCGCGGCCCCCTTTTATACCCTTCCTGGACGATGAAGATGTTCCTGCACATGAAGATGTTCCTACACAGCAGCCATTGAGGATGTTCCTACACAGCAGCCAATGAAAATGTTCCTACACAGCAGCCAGATTGTGACATCACAGAGCATCCCTGTGATGTCACAATCTGGCTGCTGTGTAAGAACATTTTCATTGGCTGCTGTGTAGGAACATCCTCAATGGCTGCTGTGTTGGAACATCTTCATTGGCTGCTGTGTAGGAACAGTCTCATTGGCTGCTGTGTCTATCTATCTATCTATCTATCTATCTATCTATCTATCTATCTATCTATCTATCTATCTATCTATCTATCTATCTATCTATCTATCTATCTATCTATCTATATGTCTCTATCTCTATCTATCTATCTAGTGACTCTCAGGGCGGCGCGGCCCCCTTTTATACCCTTCCTGGACGATGAAGATGTTCCTGCACATGAAGATGTTCCTACACAGCAGCCATTGAGGATGTTCCTACACAGCAGCCAATGAAAATGTTCCTACACAGCAGCCAGATTGTGACATCACAGAGCATCCCTGTGATGTCACAATCTGGCTGCTGTGTAAGAACATTTTCATTGGCTGCTGTGTAGGAACATCCTCAATGGCTGCTGTGTAGGAACATCTTCATTGGCTGCTGTGTAGGAACAGTCTCATTGGCTGTTGTGTCTATCAATCTATCTATCTATCTATCTATCTATCTATCTATCTATCTATCTATCTATCTATCTATCTATCTATCTATCTATCTATCTATCTATCTATCTATCTATATGTTTCTATCTCTATCTATCTATCTAGTGACTCTCAGGGCGGCGCGGCCCCCTTTTATACCCTTCCTGGACGATGAAGATGTTCCTGCACATGAAGATGTTCCTACACAGCAGCCATTGAGGATGTTCCTACACAGCAGCCAATGAAAATGTTCCTACACAGCAGCCAGATTGTGACATCACAGAGCATCCCTGTGATGTCACAATCTGGCTGCTGTGTAAGAACATTTTCATTGGCTGCTGTGTAGGAACATCCTCAATGGCTGCTGTGTTGGAACATCTTCATTGGCTGCTGTGTAGGAACAGTCTCATTGGCTGCTGTGTCTATCTATCTATCTATCTATCTATCTATCTATCTATCTATCTATCTATCTATCTATCTATCTATCTATCTATCTATCTATCTATCTATCTATCTATCTATCTATCTATATGTCTCTATCTCTATCTATCTATCTAGTGACTCTCAGGGCGGCGCGGCCCCCTTTTATACCCTTCCTGGACGATGAAGATGTTCCTGCACATGAAGATGTTCCTACACAGCAGCCATTGAGGATGTTCCTACACAGCAGCCAATGAAAATGTTCCTACACAGCAGCCAGATTGTGACATCACAGAGCATCCCTGTGATGTCACAATCTGGCTGCTGTGTAAGAACATTTTCATTGGCTGCTGTGTAGGAACATCCTCAATGGCTGCTGTGTAAGAACATCTTCATTGGCTGCTGTGTAGGAACAGTCTCATTGGCTGCTGTGTCTATCTATCTATCTATCTATCTATCTATCTATCTATCTATCTATCTATCTATCTATCTATCTATCTATCTATCTATCTATATGTCTATATGTCTCTATCTCTATCTATCTATCTAGTGACTCTCAGGGCGGCGCGGCCCCCTTTTATACCCTTCCTGGACGATGAAGATGTTCCTGCACATGAAGATGTTCCTACACAGCAGCCAGATTGTGACATCACAGAGCTTCCCTGTGATGTCACAATCTGGCTGCTGTGTAAGAACATTTTCATTGGCTGCTGTGTAGGAACATCCTCAATGGCTGCTGTGTTGGAACATCTTCATTGGCTGCTGTGTAGGAACAGTCTCATTGGCTGCTATGTCTATCTATCTATCTATCTATCTATCTATCTATCTATCTATCTATCTATCTATCTATCTATCTATCTATATCTATCTATCTAGTGACTCTCAGGGCGGCGCGGCCCCCTTTTATACCCTTCCTGGACGATGAAGATGTTCCTGCACATGAAGATGTTCCTACACAGCAGCCATTGAGGATGTTCCTACACAGCAGCCAATGAAAATGTTCCTACACAGCAGCCAGATTGTGACATCACAGAGCATCCCTGTGATGTCACAATCTGGCTGCTGTGTAAGAACATTTTCATTGGCTGCTGTGTAGGAACATCCTCAATGGCTGCTATGTAGGAACATCTTCATTGGCTGCTGTGTAGGAACAGTCTCATTGGCTGCTGTGTCTATCTATCTATCTATCTATCTATCTATCTATCTATCTATCTATCTATCTATCTATCTATCTATCTATCTATCTATCTATCTATCTATCTATCTATCTATCTATCTATCTATCTATCTATATGTCTCTATCTCTATCTATCTATCTAGTGACTCTCAGGGCGGCGCGGCCCCCTTTTATACCCTTCCTGGACGATGAAGATGTTCCTGCACATGAAGATGTTCCTACACAGCAGCCATTGAGGATGTTCCTACACAGCAGCCAATGAAAATGTTCCTACACAGCAGCCAGATTGTGACATCACAGAGCATCCCTGTGATGTCACAATCTGGCTGCTGTGTAAGAACATTTTCATTGGCTGCTGTGTAGGAACATCCTCAATGGCTGATATGTAGGAACATCTTCATTGGCTGCTGTGTAGGAACAGTCTCATTGGCTGCTGTGTCTATCTATCTATCTATCTATCTATCTATCTATCTATCTATCTATCTATCTATCTATCTATCTATCTATCTATCTATCTATCCATCTATCTATCTATCTATCTATCTATCTATCTATCTATCTATCTATCTATATATCTATCTATCTATCTATCTATCTATCTATCTATCTATATGTCTCTATCTCTATCTATCTATCTAGTGACTCTCAGGGCGGCGCGGCCCCCTTTTATACCCTTCCTGGACGATGAAGATGTTCCTGCACATGAAGATGTTCCTACACAGCAGCCATTGAGGATGTTCCTACACAGCAGCCAATGAAAATGTTCCTACACAGCAGCCAGATTGTGACATCACAGAGCATCCCTGTGATGTCACAATCTGGCTGCTGTGTAAGAACATTTTCATTGGCTGCTGTGTAGGAACATCCTCAATGGCTGCTGTGTTGGAACATCTTCATTGGCTGCTGTGTAGGAACAGTCTCA
>NW_028176666.1:127500-130000 GCF_949987555.1 Borostomias antarcticus
TATCTATCTATCTATATGTCTCTATCTCTATCTATCTATCTAGTGACTCTCAGGGCGGCGCGGCCCCCTTTTATACCCTTCCTGGACGATGAAGATGTTCCTGCACATGAAGATGTTCCTACACAGCAGCCATTGAGGATGTTCCTACACAGCAGCCAATGAAAATGTTCCTACACAGCAGCCAGATTGTGACATCACAGAGCATCCCTGTGATGTCACAATCTGGCTGCTGTGTAAGAACATTTTCATTGGCTGCTGTGTAGGAACATCCTCAATGGCTGCTGTGTAGGAACATCTTCATTGGCTGCTGTGTAGGAACAGTCTCATTGGCTGTTGTGTCTATCAATCTATCTATCTATCTATCTATCTATCTATCTATCTATCTATCTATCTATCTATCTATCTATATGTTTCTATCTCTATCTATCTATCTAGTGACTCTCAGGGCGGCGCGGCCCCCTTTTATACCCTTCCTGGACGATGAAGATGTTCCTGCACATGAAGATGTTCCTACACAGCAGCCATTGAGGATGTTCCTACACAGCAGCCAATGAAAATGTTCCTACACAGCAGCCAGATTGTGACATCACAGAGCATCCCTGTGATGTCACAATCTGGCTGCTGTGTAAGAACATTTTCATTGGCTGCTGTGTAGGAACATCCTCAATGGCTGCTGTGTTGGAACATCTTCATTGGCTGCTGTGTAGGAACAGTCTCATTGGCTGCTGTGTCTATCTATCTATCTATCTATCTATCTATCTATCTATCTATCTATCTATCTATCTATCTATCTATCTATCTATCTATCTATCTATCTATCTATCTATCTATCTATCTATCTATATGTCTCTATCTCTATCTATCTATCTAGTGACTCTCAGGGCGGCGCGGCCCCCTTTTATACCCTTCCTGGACGATGAAGATGTTCCTGCACATGAAGATGTTCCTACACAGCAGCCATTGAGGATGTTCCTACACAGCAGCCAATGAAAATGTTCCTACACAGCAGCCAGATTGTGACATCACAGAGCATCCCTGTGATGTCACAATCTGGCTGCTGTGTAAGAACATTTTCATTGGCTGCTGTGTAGGAACATCCTCAATGGCTGCTGTGTAAGAACATCTTCATTGGCTGCTGTGTAGGAACAGTCTCATTGGCTGCTGTGTCTATCTATCTATCTATCTATCTATCTATCTATCTATCTATCTATCTATCTATCTATCTATCTATCTATCTATCTATCTATCTATCTATATGTCTCTATCTCTATCTATCTATCTAGTGACTCTCAGGGCGGCGCGGCCCCCTTTTATACCCTTCCTGGACGATGAAGATGTTCCTGCACATGAAGATGTTCCTACACAGCAGCCAGATTGTGACATCACAGAGCTTCCCTGTGATGTCACAATCTGGCTGCTGTGTAAGAACATTTTCATTGGCTGCTGTGTAGGAACATCCTCAATGGCTGCTGTGTTGGAACATCTTCATTGGCTGCTGTGTAGGAACAGTCTCATTGGCTGCTATGTCTATCTATCTATCTATCTATCTATCTATCTATCTATCTATCTATCTATCTATCTATCTATCTATATCTATCTATCTAGTGACTCTCAGGGCGGCGCGGCCCCCTTTTATACCCTTCCTGGACGATGAAGATGTTCCTGCACATGAAGATGTTCCTACACAGCAGCCATTGAGGATGTTCCTACACAGCAGCCAATGAAAATGTTCCTACACAGCAGCCAGATTGTGACATCACAGAGCATCCCTGTGATGTCACAATCTGGCTGCTGTGTAAGAACATTTTCATTGGCTGCTGTGTAGGAACATCCTCAATGGCTGCTATGTAGGAACATCTTCATTGGCTGCTGTGTAGGAACAGTCTCATTGGCTGCTGTGTCTATCTATCTATCTATCTATCTATCTATCTATCTATCTATCTATCTATCTATCTATCTATCTATCTATCTATCTATCTATCTATCTATATGTCTCTATCTCTATCTATCTATCTAGTGACTCTCAGGGCGGCGCGGCCCCCTTTTATACCCTTCCTGGACGATGAAGATGTTCCTGCACATGAAGATGTTCCTACACAGCAGCCATTGAGGATGTTCCTACACAGCAGCCAATGAAAATGTTCCTACACAGCAGCCAGATTGTGACATCACAGAGCATCCCTGTGATGTCACAATCTGGCTGCTGTGTAAGAACATTTTCATTGGCTGCTGTGTAGGAACATCCTCAATGGCTGATATGTAGGAACATCTTCATTGGCTGCTGTGTAGGAACAGTCTCATTGGCTGCTGTGTCTATCTATCTATCTATCTATCTATCTATCTATCTATCTATCTATCTATCTATCTATCTATCTATCTATCTATCTATCTATCCATCTATCTATCTATCTATCTATCTATCTATCTATCTATCTATATATCTATCTATCTATCTATCTATCTATCTATCTATATGTCTCTATCTCTATCTATCTATCTA
>NW_028176666.1:145000-155000 GCF_949987555.1 Borostomias antarcticus
ACACAGCAGCCAATGAAAATGTTCCTACACAGCAGCCAGATTGTGACATCACAGAGCATCCCTGTGATGTCACAATCTGGCTGCTGTGTAAGAACATTTTCATTGGCTGCTGTGTAGGAACATCCTCAATGGCTGCTGTGTAAGAACATCTTCATTGGCTGCTGTGTAGGAACAGTCTCATTGGCTGCTGTGTCTATCTATCTATCTATCTATCTATCTATCTATCTATCTATCTATCTATCTATCTATCTATCTATCTATCTATCTATCTATCTATCTATATGTCTCTATCTCTATCTATCTATCTAGTGACTCTCAGGGCGGCGCGGCCCCCTTTTATACCCTTCCTGGACGATGAAGATGTTCCTGCACATGAAGATGTTCCTACACAGCAGCCAGATTGTGACATCACAGAGCTTCCCTGTGATGTCACAATCTGGCTGCTGTGTAAGAACATTTTCATTGGCTGCTGTGTAGGAACATCCTCAATGGCTGCTGTGTTGGAACATCTTCATTGGCTGCTGTGTAGGAACAGTCTCATTGGCTGCTGTGTCTATCTATCTATCTATCTATCTATCTATCTATCTATCTATCTATCTATCTATCTATCTATCTATCTATCTATCTATCTATCTATCTATCTATCTATCCATCTATCTATCTATCTATCTATCTATCTATCTATCTATCTATCTATCTATCTATCTATCTATCTATCTATCTATCTATCTATCTATCTATATATCTATCTATCTATCTATCTATCTATCTATCTATCTATATGTCTCTATCTCTATCTATCTATCTAGTGACTCTCAGGGCGGCGCGGCCCCCTTTTATACCCTTCCTGGACGATGAAGATGTTCCTGCACATGAAGATGTTCCTACACAGCAGCCATTGAGGATGTTCCTACACAGCAGCCAATGAAAATGTTCCTACACAGCAGCCAGATTGTGACATCACAGAGCATCCCTGTGATGTCACAATCTGGCTGCTGTGTAAGAACATTTTCATTGGCTGCTGTGTAGGAACATCCTCAATGGCTGCTGTGTTGGAACATCTTCATTGGCTGCTGTGTAGGAACAGTCTCATTGGCTGCTGTGTCTATCTATCTATCTATCTATCTATCTATCTATCTATCTATCTATCTATCTATCTATCTATCTATCTATCTATCTATCTATCTATCTATCTATCTATCTATCTATCTATCTATCTATCTATATGTCTCTATCTCTATCTATCTATCTAGTGACTCTCAGGGCGGCGCGGCCCCCTTTTATACCCTTCCTGGACGATGAAGATGTTCCTGCACATGAAGATGTTCCTACACAGCAGCCATTGAGGATGTTCCTACACAGCAGCCAATGAAAATGTTCCTACACAGCAGCCAGATTGTGACATCACAGAGCATCCCTGTGATGTCACAATCTGGCTGCTGTGTAAGAACATTTTCATTGGCTGCTGTGTAGGAACATCCTCAATGGCTGCTGTGTAGGAACATCTTCATTGGCTGCTGTGTAGGAACAGTCTCATTGGCTGTTGTGTCTATCAATCTATCTATCTATCTATCTATCTATCTATCTATCTATCTATCTATCTATCTATCTATTTATCTATCTATCTATCTATCTATCTATCTATCTATCTATCTATCTATCTATCTATCTATCTATCTATATGTCTCTATCTCTATCTATCTATCTAGTGACTCTCAGGGCGGCGCGGCCCCCTTTTATACCCTTCCTGGACGATGAAGATGTTCCTGCACATGAAGATGTTCCTACACAGCAGCCATTGAGGATGTTCCTACACAGCAGCCAATGAAAATGTTCCTACACAGCAGCCAGATTGTGACATCACAGAGCATCCCTGTGATGTCACAATCTGGCTGCTGTGTAAGAACATTTTCATTGGCTGCTGTGTAGGAACATCCTCAATGGCTGCTGTGTAAGAACATCTTCATTGGCTGCTGTGTAGGAACAGTCTCATTGGCTGCTGTGTCTATCTATCTATCTATCTATATATCTATCTATCTATCTATCTATCTATCTATCTATATGTCTCTATCTCTATCTATCTATCTAGTGACTCTCAGGGCGGCGCGGCCCCCTTTTATACCCTTCCTGGACGATGAAGATGTTCCTGCACATGAAGATGTTCCTACACAGCAGCCATTGAGGATGTTCCTACACAGCAGCCAATGAAAATGTTCCTACACAGCAGCCAGATTGTGACATCACAGAGCATCCCTGTGATGTCACAATCTGGCTGCTGTGTAAGAACATTTTCATTGGCTGCTGTGTAGGAACATCCTCAATGGCTGCTGTGTTGGAACATCTTCATTGGCTGCTGTGTAGGAACAGTCTCATTGGCTGCTGTGTCTATCTATCTATCTATCTATCTATCTATCTATCTATCTATCTATCTATCTATCTATCTATCTATCTATCTATCTATCTATCTATCTATATGTCTCTATCTCTATCTATCTATCTAGTGACTCTCAGGGCGGCGCGGCCCCCTTTTATACCCTTCCTGGACGATGAAGATGTTCCTGCACATGAAGATGTTCCTACACAGCAGCCATTGAGGATGTTCCTACACAGCAGCCAATGAAAATGTTCCTACACAGCAGCCAGATTGTGACATCACAGAGCATCCCTGTGATGTCACAATCTGGCTGCTGTGTAAGAACATTTTCATTGGCTGCTGTGTAGGAACATCCTCAATGGCTGCTGTGTAAGAACATCTTCATTGGCTGCTGTGTAGGAACAGTCTCATTGGCTGCTGTGTCTATCTATCTATCTATCTATCTATCTATCTATCTATCTATCTATCTATCTATCTATCTATCTATCTATCTATCTATATGTCTCTATCTCTATCTATCTATCTAGTGACTCTCAGGGCGGCGCGGCCCCCTTTTATACCCTTCCTGGACGATGAAGATGTTCCTGCACATGAAGATGTTCCTACACAGCAGCCAGATTGTGACATCACAGAGCTTCCCTGTGATGTCACAATCTGGCTGCTGTGTAAGAACATTTTCATTGGCTGCTGTGTAGGAACATCCTCAATGGCTGCTGTGTTGGAACATCTTCATTGGCTGCTGTGTAGGAACAGTCTCATTGGCTGCTGTGTCTATCTATCTATCTATCTATCTATCTATCTATCTATCTATCTATCTATCTATCTATATATCTATCTATCTATCTATCTATCTATCTATCTATCTATCTATCTATCTATCTATCTATCTATCTATCTATCTATCTATATCTATCTATCTAGTGACTCTCAGGGCGGCGCGGCCCCCTTTTATACCCTTCCTGGACGATGAAGATGTTCCTGCACATGAAGATGTTCCTACACAGCAGCCATTGAGGATGTTCCTACACAGCAGCCAATGAAAATGTTCCTACACAGCAGCCAGATTGTGACATCACAGAGCATCCCTGTGATGTCACAATCTGGCTGCTGTGTAAGATCATTTTCATTGGCTGCTGTGTAGGAACATCCTCAATGGCTGCTATGTAGGAACATCTTCATTGGCTGCTGTGTAGGAACAGTCTCATTGGCTGCTGTGTCTATCTATCTATCTATCTATCTATCTATCTATCTATCTATCTATCTATCTATCTATCTATCTATCTATCTATCTATCTATATGTCTCTATCTCTATCTATCTATCTAGTGACTCTCAGGGCGGCGCGGCCCCCTTTTATACCCTTCCTGGACGATGAAGATGTTCCTGCACATGAAGATGTTCCTACACAGCAGCCATTGAGGATGTTCCTACACAGCAGCCAATGAAAATGTTCCTACACAGCAGCCAGATTGTGACATCACAGAGCATCCCTGTGATGTCACAATCTGGCTGCTGTGTAAGAACATTTTCATTGGCTGCTGTGTAGGAACATCCTCAATGGCTGATATGTAGGAACATCTTCATTGGCTGCTGTGTAGGAACAGTCTCATTGGCTGCTGTGTCTATCTATCTATCTATCTATCTATCTATCTATCCATCTATCTATCTATCTATCTATCTATCTATCTATCTATCTATCTATCTATCTATCTATCTATCTATCTATCTATCTATCTATCTATATGTCTCTATCTCTATCTATCTATCTAGTGACTCTCAGGGCGGCGCGGCCCCCTTTTATACCCTTCCTGGACGATGAAGATGTTCCTGCACATGAAGATGTTCCTACACAGCAGCCATTGAGGATGTTCCTACACAGCAGCCAATGAAAATGTTCCTACACAGCAGCCAGATTGTGACATCACAGAGCATCCCTGTGATGTCACAATCTGGCTGCTGTGTAAGAACATTTTCATTGGCTGCTGTGTAGGAACATCCTCAATGGCTGCTGTGTTGGAACATCTTCATTGGCTGCTGTGTAGGAACAGTCTCATTGGCTGCTGTGTCTATCTATCTATCTATCTATCTATCTATCTATCTATCTATCTATCTATCTATCTATCTATCTATCTATCTATCTATCTATCTATCTATCTATCTATCTTTCTATATGTCTCTATCTCTATCTATCTATCTAGTGACTCTCAGGGCGGCGCGGCCCCCTTTTATACCCTTCCTGGACGATGAAGATGTTCCTGCACATGAAGATGTTCCTACACAGCAGCCATTGAGGATGTTCCTACACAGCAGCCAATGAAAATGTTCCTACACAGCAGCCAGATTGTGACATCACAGAGCATCCCTGTGATGTCACAATCTGGCTGCTGTGTAAGAACATTTTCATTGGCTGCTGTGTAGGAACATCCTCAATGGCTGCTGTGTAAGAACATCTTCATTGGCTTCTGTGTAGGAACAGTCTCATTGGCTGCTGTGTCTATCTATCTATCTATCTATCTATCTATCTATCTATCTATCTATCTATCTATCTATCTATCTATCTATCTATCTATCTATCTATCTATCTATCTATCTATCTATCTATATGTCTCTATCTCTATCTATCTATCTAGTGACTCTCAGGGCGGCGCGGCCCCCTTTTATACCCTTCCTGGACGATGAAGATGTTCCTGCACATGAAGATGTTCCTACACAGCAGCCAGATTGTGACATCACAGAGCTTCCCTGTGATGTCACAATCTGGCTGCTGTGTAAGAACATTTTCATTGGCTGCTGTGTAGGAACATCCTCAATGGCTGCTGTGTTGGAACATCTTCATTGGCTGCTGTGTAGGAACAGTCTCATTGGCTGCTGTGTCTATCTATCTATCTATCTATCTATCTATCTATCTATCTATCTATCTATCTATCTATCTATCTATCTATCTATCTATCTATCTATCTATCTATCTATATCTATCTATCTAGTGACTCTCAGGGCGGCGCGGCCCCCTTTTATACCCTTCCTGGACGATGAAGATGTTCCTGCACATGAAGATGTTCCTACACAGCAGCCATTGAGGATGTTCCTACACAGCAGCCAATGAAAATGTTCCTACACAGCAGCCAGATTGTGACATCACAGAGCATCCCTGTGATGTCACAATCTGGCTGCTGTGTAAGAACATTTTCATTGGCTGCTGTGTAGGAACATCCTCAATGGCTGCTATGTAGGAACATCTTCATTGGCTGCTGTGTAGGAACAGTCTCATTGGCTGCTGTGTCTATCTATCTATCTATCTATCTATCTATCTATCTATCTATCTATCTATCTATCTATCTATCTATCTATCTATCTATCTATCTATCTATCTATATGTCTCTATCTCTATCTATCTATCTAGTGACTCTCAGGGCGGCGCGGCCCCCTTTTATACCCTTCCTGGACGATGAAGATGTTCCTGCACATGAAGATGTTCCTACACAGCAGCCAGATTGTGACATCACAGAGCTTCCCTGTGATGTCACAATCTGGCTGCTGTGTAAGAACATTTTCATTGGCTGCTGTGTAGGAACATCCTCAATGGCTGCTGTGTTGGAACATCTTCATTGGCTGCTGTGTAGGAACAGTCTCATTGGCTGCTGTGTCTATCTATCTATCTATCTATCTATCTATCTATCTATCTATCTATCTATCTATCTATCTATCTATCTATCTATCTATCTATATCTATCTATCTAGTGACTCTCAGGGCGGCGCGGCCCCCTTTTATACCCTTCCTGGACGATGAAGATGTTCCTGCACATGAAGATGTTCCTACACAGCAGCCATTGAGGATGTTCCTACACAGCAGCCAATGAAAATGTTCCTACACAGCAGCCAGATTGTGACATCACAGAGCATCCCTGTGATGTCACAATCTGGCTGCTGTGTAAGAACATTTTCATTGGCTGCTGTGTAGGAACATCCTCAATGGCTGCTATGTAGGAACATCTTCATTGGCTGCTGTGTAGGAACAGTCTCATTGGCTGCTGTGTCTATCTATCTATCTATCTATCTATCTATCTATCTATCTATCTATCTATCTATCTATCTATCTATCTATCTATCTATCTATCTATCTATCTATATGTCTCTATCTCTATCTATCTATCTAGTGACTCTCAGGGCGGCGCGGCCCCCTTTTATACCCTTCCTGGACGATGAAGATGTTCCTGCACATGAAGATGTTCCTACACAGCAGCCATTGAGGATGTTCCTACACAGCAGCCAATGAAAATGTTCCTACACAGCAGCCAGATTGTGACATCACAGAGCATCCCTGTGATGTCACAATCTGGCTGCTGTGTAAGAACATTTTCATTGGCTGCTGTGTAGGAACATCCTCAATGGCTGATATGTAGGAACATCTTCATTGGCTGCTGTGTAGGAACAGTCTCATTGGCTGCTGTGTCTATCTATCTATCTATCTATCTATCTATCTATCTATCCATCTATCTATCTATCTATCTATCTATCTATCTATCTATCTATCTATCTATCTATCTATCTATCTATCTATCTATCTATCTATCTATCTATCTATCTATCTATATATCTATCTATCTATCTATCTATCTATCTATATGTCTCTATCTCTATCTATCTATCTAGTGACTCTCAGGGCGGCGCGGCCCCCTTTTATACCCTTCCTGGACGATGAAGATGTTCCTGCACATGAAGATGTTCCTACACAGCAGCCATTGAGGATGTTCCTACACAGCAGCCAATGAAAATGTTCCTACACAGCAGCCAGATTGTGACATCACAGAGCATCCCTGTGATGTCACAATCTGGCTGCTGTGTAAGAACATTTTCATTGGCTGCTGTGTAGGAACATCCTCAATGGCTGCTGTGTTGGAACATCTTCATTGGCTGCTGTGTAGGAACAGTCTCATTGGCTGCTGTGTCTATCTATCTATCTATCTATCTATCTATCTATCTATCTATCTATCTATCTATCTATCTATCTATCTATCTATCTATCTATCTATATGTCTCTATCTCTATCTATCTATCTAGTGACTCTCAGGGCGGCGCGGCCCCCTTTTATACCCTTCCTGGACGATGAAGATGTTCCTGCACATGAAGATGTTCCTACACAGCAGCCATTGAGGATGTTCCTACACAGCAGCCAATGAAAATGTTCCTACACAGCAGCCAGATTGTGACATCACAGAGCATCCCTGTGATGTCACAATCTGGCTGCTGTGTAAGAACATTTTCATTGGCTGCTGTGTAGGAACATCCTCAATGGCTGCTGTGTAGGAACATCTTCATTGGCTGCTGTGTAGGAACAGTCTCATTGGCTGTTGTGTCTATCAATCTATCTATCTATCTATCTATCTATCTATCTATCTATCTATCTATCTATCTATCTATCTATCTATCTATCTATCTATCTATATGTTTCTATCTCTATCTATCTATCTAGTGACTCTCAGGGCGGCGCGGCCCCCTTTTATACCCTTCCTGGACGATGAAGATGTTCCTGCACATGAAGATGTTCCTACACAGCAGCCATTGAGGATGTTCCTACACAGCAGCCAATGAAAATGTTCCTACACAGCAGCCAGATTGTGACATCACAGAGCATCCCTGTGATGTCACAATCTGGCTGCTGTGTAAGAACATTTTCATTGGCTGCTGTGTAGGAACATCCTCAATGGCTGCTGTGTTGGAACATCTTCATTGGCTGCTGTGTAGGAACAGTCTCATTGGCTGCTGTGTCTATCTATCTATCTATCTATCTATCTATCTATCTATCTATCTATCTATCTATCTATCTATCTATCTATCTATCTATCTATCTATCTATCTATCTATCTATCTATCTATCTATCTATCTATCTATATGTCTCTATCTCTATCTATCTATCTAGTGACTCTCAGGGCGGCGCGGCCCCCTTTTATACCCTTCCTGGACGATGAAGATGTTCCTGCACATGAAGATGTTCCTACACAGCAGCCATTGAGGATGTTCCTACACAGCAGCCAATGAAAATGTTCCTACACAGCAGCCAGATTGTGACATCACAGAGCATCCCTGTGATGTCACAATCTGGCTGCTGTGTAAGAACATTTTCATTGGCTGCTGTGTAGGAACATCCTCAATGGCTGCTGTGTAAGAACATCTTCATTGGCTGCTGTGTAGGAACAGTCTCATTGGCTGCTGTGTCTATCTATCTATCTATCTATCTATCTATCTATCTATCTATCTATCTATCTATCTATCTATCTATCTATCTATCTATCTATCTATCTATCTATATGTCTCTATCTCTATCTATCTATCTAGTGACTCTCAGGGCGGCGCGGCCCCCTTTTATACCCTTCCTGGACGATGAAGATGTTCCTGCACATGAAGATGTTCCTACACAGCAGCCAGATTGTGACATCACAGAGCTTCCCTGTGATGTCACAATCTGGCTGCTGTGTAAGAACATTTTCATTGGCTGCTGTGTAGGAACATCCTCAATGGCTGCTGTGTTGGAACATCTTCATTGGCTGCTGTGTAGGAACAGTCTCATTGGCTGCTATGTCTATCTATCTATCTATCTATCTATCTATCTATCTATCTATCTATCTATCTATCTATCTATCTATATCTATCTATCTAGTGACTCTCAGGGCGGCGCGGCCCCCTTTTATACCCTTCCTGGACGATGAAGATGTTCCTGCACATGAAGATGTTCCTACACAGCAGCCATTGAGGATGTTCCTACACAGCAGCCAATGAAAATGTTCCTACACAGCAGCCAGATTGTGACATCACAGAGCATCCCTGTGATGTCACAATCTGGCTGCTGTGTAAGAACATTTTCATTGGCTGCTGTGTAGGAACATCCTCAATGGCTGCTATGTAGGAACATCTTCATTGGCTGCTGTGTAGGAACAGTCTCATTGGCTGCTGTGTCTATCTATCTATCTATCTATCTATCTATCTATCTATCTATCTATCTATCTATCTATCTATCTATCTATCTATCTATCTATCTATCTATCTATCTATCTATCTATCTATATGTCTCTATCTCTATCTATCTATCTAGTGACTCTCAGGGCGGCGCGGCCCCCTTTTATACCCTTCCTGGACGATGAAGATGTTCCTGCACATGAAGATGTTCCTACACAGCAGCCATTGAGGATGTTCCTACACAGCAGCCAATGAAAATGTTCCTACACAGCAGCCAGATTGTGACATCACAGAGCATCCCTGTGATGTCACAATCTGGCTGCTGTGTAAGAACATTTTCATTGGCTGCTGTGTAGGAACATCCTCAATGGCTGATATGTAGGAACATCTTCATTGGCTGCTGTGTAGGAACAGTCTCATTGGCTGCTGTGTCTATCTATCTATCTATCTATCTATCTATCTATCTATCTATCTATCTATCTATCTATCTATCTATCTATCTATCTATCCATCTATCTATCTATCTATCTATCTATCTATCTATCTATCTATCTATCTATCTATATATCTATCTATCTATCTATCTATCTATCTATCTATCTATATGTCTCTATCTCTATCTATCTATCTAGTGACTCTCAGGGCGGCGCGGCCCCCTTTTATACCCTTCCTGGA
>NW_028176666.1:160000-162500 GCF_949987555.1 Borostomias antarcticus
GACTCTCAGGGCGGCGCGGCCCCCTTTTATACCCTTCCTGGACGATGAAGATGTTCCTGCACATGAAGATGTTCCTACACAGCAGCCAGATTGTGACATCACAGAGCTTCCCTGTGATGTCACAATCTGGCTGCTGTGTAAGAACATTTTCATTGGCTGCTGTGTAGGAACATCCTCAATGGCTGCTGTGTTGGAACATCTTCATTGGCTGCTGTGTAGGAACAGTCTCATTGGCTGCTGTGTCTATCTATCTATCTATCTATCTATCTATCTATCTATCTATCTATCTATCTATCTATCTATCTATCTATATGTCTCTATCTCTATCTATCTATCTAGTGACTCTCAGGGCGGCGCGGCCCCCTTTTATACCCTTCCTGGACGATGAAGATGTTCCTGCACATGAAGATGTTCCTACACAGCAGCCATTGAGGATGTTCCTACACAGCAGCCAATGAAAATGTTCCTACACAGCAGCCAGATTGTGACATCACAGAGCATCCCTGTGATGTCACAATCTGGCTGCTGTGTAAGAACATTTTCATTGGCTGCTGTGTAGGAACATCCTCAATGGCTGCTGTGTAGGAACATCTTCATTGGCTGCTGTGTAGGAACAGTCTCATTGGCTGTTGTGTCTATCAATCTATCTATCTATCTATCTATCTATCTATCTATCTATCTATCTATCTATCTATCTATCTATCTATCTATCTATCTATCTATCTATCTATATGTTTCTATCTCTATCTATCTATCTAGTGACTCTCAGGGCGGCGCGGCCCCCTTTTATACCCTTCCTGGACGATGAAGATGTTCCTGCACATGAAGATGTTCCTACACAGCAGCCATTGAGGATGTTCCTACACAGCAGCCAATGAAAATGTTCCTACACAGCAGCCAGATTGTGACATCACAGAGCATCCCTGTGATGTCACAATCTGGCTGCTGTGTAAGAACATTTTCATTGGCTGCTGTGTAGGAACATCCTCAATGGCTGCTGTGTTGGAACATCTTCATTGGCTGCTGTGTAGGAACAGTCTCATTGGCTGCTGTGTCTATCTATCTATCTATCTATCTATCTATCTATCTATCTATCTATCTATCTATCTATCTATCTATCTATCTATCTATCTATCTATCTATCTATCTATCTATCTATCTATATGTCTCTATCTCTATCTATCTATCTAGTGACTCTCAGGGCGGCGCGGCCCCCTTTTATACCCTTCCTGGACGATGAAGATGTTCCTGCACATGAAGATGTTCCTACACAGCAGCCATTGAGGATGTTCCTACACAGCAGCCAATGAAAATGTTCCTACACAGCAGCCAGATTGTGACATCACAGAGCATCCCTGTGATGTCACAATCTGGCTGCTGTGTAAGAACATTTTCATTGGCTGCTGTGTAGGAACATCCTCAATGGCTGCTGTGTAAGAACATCTTCATTGGCTGCTGTGTAGGAACAGTCTCATTGGCTGCTGTGTCTATCTATCTATCTATCTATCTATCTATCTATCTATCTATCTATCTATCTATCTATCTATCTATCTATCTATCTATCTATCTATCTATATGTCTCTATCTCTATCTATCTATCTATCTAGTGACTCTCAGGGCGGCGCGGCCCCCTTTTATACCCTTCCTGGACGATGAAGATGTTCCTGCACATGAAGATGTTCCTACACAGCAGCCAGATTGTGACATCACAGAGCTTCCCTGTGATGTCACAATCTGGCTGCTGTGTAAGAACATTTTCATTGGCTGCTGTGTAGGAACATCCTCAATGGCTGCTGTGTTGGAACATCTTCATTGGCTGCTGTGTAGGAACAGTCTCATTGGCTGCTATGTCTATCTATCTATCTATCTATCTATCTATCTATCTATCTATCTATCTATCTATCTATCTATCTATCTATCTATCTATCTATATCTATCTATCTAGTGACTCTCAGGGCGGCGCGGCCCCCTTTTATACCCTTCCTGGACGATGAAGATGTTCCTGCACATGAAGATGTTCCTACACAGCAGCCATTGAGGATGTTCCTACACAGCAGCCAATGAAAATGTTCCTACACAGCAGCCAGATTGTGACATCACAGAGCATCCCTGTGATGTCACAATCTGGCTGCTGTGTAAGAACATTTTCATTGGCTGCTGTGTAGGAACATCCTCAATGGCTGCTATGTAGGAACATCTTCATTGGCTGCTGTGTAGGAACAGTCTCATTGGCTGCTGTGTCTATCTATCTATCTATCTATCTATCTATCTATCTATCTATCTATCTATCTATCTATCTATCTATCTATCTATCTATCTATCTATCTATCTATCTATCTATCTATCTATATGTCTCTATCTCTATCTATCTATCTAGTGACTCTCAGGGCGGCGCGGCCCCCTTTTATACCCTTCCTGGACGATGAAGATGTTCCTGCACATGAAGATGTTCCTACACAGCAGCCATTGAGGATGTTCCTACACAGCAGCCAATGAAAAT
>NW_028176666.1:172500-185000 GCF_949987555.1 Borostomias antarcticus
TCTATCTATCTATCTATCTATCTATCTATCTATCTATATGTTTCTATCTCTATCTATCTATCTAGTGACTCTCAGGGCGGCGCGGCCCCCTTTTATACCCTTCCTGGACGATGAAGATGTTCCTGCACATGAAGATGTTCCTACACAGCAGCCATTGAGGATGTTCCTACACAGCAGCCAATGAAAATGTTCCTACACAGCAGCCAGATTGTGACATCACAGAGCATCCCTGTGATGTCACAATCTGGCTGCTGTGTAAGAACATTTTCATTGGCTGCTGTGTAGGAACATCCTCAATGGCTGCTGTGTTGGAACATCTTCATTGGCTGCTGTGTAGGAACAGTCTCATTGGCTGCTGTGTCTATCTATCTATCTATCTATCTATCTATCTATCTATCTATCTATCTATCTATCTATCTATCTATCTATCTATCTATCTATCTATCTATCTATCTATCTATCTATCTATCTATCTATCTATCTATATGTCTCTATCTCTATCTATCTATCTAGTGACTCTCAGGGCGGCGCGGCCCCCTTTTATACCCTTCCTGGACGATGAAGATGTTCCTGCACATGAAGATGTTCCTACACAGCAGCCATTGAGGATGTTCCTACACAGCAGCCAATGAAAATGTTCCTACACAGCAGCCAGATTGTGACATCACAGAGCATCCCTGTGATGTCACAATCTGGCTGCTGTGTAAGAACATTTTCATTGGCTGCTGTGTAGGAACATCCTCAATGGCTGCTGTGTAAGAACATCTTCATTGGCTGCTGTGTAGGAACAGTCTCATTGGCTGCTGTGTCTATCTATCTATCTATCTATCTATCTATCTATCTATCTATCTATCTATCTATCTATCTATCTATCTATCTATCTATCTATCTATCTATCTATCTATCTATCTATCTATCTATATGTCTCTATCTCTATCTATCTATCTAGTGACTCTCAGGGCGGCGCGGCCCCCTTTTATACCCTTCCTGGACGATGAAGATGTTCCTGCACATGAAGATGTTCCTACACAGCAGCCAGATTGTGACATCACAGAGCTTCCCTGTGATGTCACAATCTGGCTGCTGTGTAAGAACATTTTCATTGGCTGCTGTGTAGGAACATCCTCAATGGCTGCTGTGTTGGAACATCTTCATTGGCTGCTGTGTAGGAACAGTCTCATTGGCTGCTGTGTCTATCTATCTATCTATCTATCTATCTATCTATCTATCTATCTATCTATCTATCTATCTATCCATCTATCTATCTATCTATCTATCTATCTATATCTATCTATCTAGTGACTCTCAGGGCGGCGCGGCCCCCTTTTATACCCTTCCTGGACGATGAAGATGTTCCTGCACATGAAGATGTTCCTACACAGCAGCCATTGAGGATGTTCCTACACAGCAGCCAATGAAAATGTTCCTACACAGCAGCCAGATTGTGACATCACAGAGCATCCCTGTGATGTCACAATCTGGCTGCTGTGTAAGAACATTTTCATTGGCTGCTGTGTAGGAACATCCTCAATGGCTGCTATGTAGGAACATCTTCATTGGCTGCTGTGTAGGAACAGTCTCATTGGCTGCTGTGTCTATCTATCAATCTATCTATCTATCTATCTATCTATCTATCTATCTATCTATCTATCTATCTATCTATCTATCTATCTATCTATCTATCTATCTATCTATCTATCTATCTATCTATCTATCTATCTATCTATCTATATGTCTCTATCTCTATCTATCTATCTAGTGACTCTCAGGGCGGCGCGGCCCCCTTTTATACCCTTCCTGGACGATGAAGATGTTCCTGCACATGAAGATGTTCCTACACAGCAGCCATTGAGGATGTTCCTACACAGCAGCCAATGAAAATGTTCCTACACAGCAGCCAGATTGTGACATCACAGAGCATCCCTGTGATGTCACAATCTGGCTGCTGTGTAAGAACATTTTCATTGGCTGCTGTGTAGGAACATCCTCAATGGCTGATATGTAGGAACATCTTCATTGGCTGCTGTGTAGGAACAGTCTCATTGGCTGCTGTGTCTATCTATCTATCTATCTATCTATCTATCTATCTATCTATCTATCTATCTATCTATCTATCTATCTATCTATCTATCTATCTATCTATCTATCTATCTATCCATCTATCTATCTATCTATCTATCTATCTATCTATCTATCTATCTATCTATCTATCTATCTATCTATCTATCTATCTATCTATATGTCTCTATCTCTATCTATCTATCTAGTGACTCTCAGGGCGGCGCGGCCCCCTTTTATACCCTTCCTGGACGATGAAGATGTTCCTGCACATGAAGATGTTCCTACACAGCAGCCATTGAGGATGTTCCTACACAGCAGCCAATGAAAATGTTCCTACACAGCAGCCAGATTGTGACATCACAGAGCATCCCTGTGATGTCACAATCTGGCTGCTGTGTAAGAACATTTTCATTGGCTGCTGTGTAGGAACATCCTCAATGGCTGCTGTGTAGGAACATCTTCATTGGCTGCTGTGTAGGAACAGTCTCATTGGCTGTTGTGTCTATCAATCTATCTATCTATCTATCTATCTATCTATCTATCTATCTATCTATCTATCTATCTATCTATCTATCTATCTATCTATCTATCTATCTATCTATCTATATGTTTCTATCTCTATCTATCTATCTAGTGACTCTCAGGGCGGCGCGGCCCCCTTTTATACCCTTCCTGGACGATGAAGATGTTCCTGCACATGAAGATGTTCCTACACAGCAGCCATTGAGGATGTTCCTACACAGCAGCCAATGAAAATGTTCCTACACAGCAGCCAGATTGTGACATCACAGAGCATCCCTGTGATGTCACAATCTGGCTGCTGTGTAAGAACATTTTCATTGGCTGCTGTGTAGGAACATCCTCAATGGCTGCTGTGTTGGAACATCTTCATTGGCTGCTGTGTAGGAACAGTCTCATTGGCTGCTGTGTCTATCTATCTATCTATCTATCTATCTATCTATCTATCTATCTATCTATCTATCTATCTATCTATCTATCTATCTATCTATCTATCTATCTATCTATCTATCTATCTATCTATCTAATGTCTCTATCTCTATCTATCTATCTAGTGACTCTCAGGGCGGCGCGGCCCCCTTTTATACCCTTCCTGGACGATGAAGATGTTCCTGCACATGAAGATGTTCCTACACAGCAGCCATTGAGGATGTTCCTACACAGCAGCCAATGAAAATGTTCCTACACAGCAGCCAGATTGTGACATCACAGAGCATCCCTGTGATGTCACAATCTGGCTGCTGTGTAAGAACATTTTCATTGGCTGCTGTGTAGGAACATCCTCAATGGCTGCTGTGTAAGAACATCTTCATTGGCTGCTGTGTAGGAACAGTCTCATTGGCTGCTGTGTCTATCTATCTATCTATCTATCTATCTATCTATCTATCTATCTATCTATCTATCTATCTATCTATCTATCTATCTATCTATCTATCTATCTATCTATCTATCTATATGTCTCTATCTCTATCTATCTATCTAGTGACTCTCAGGGCGGCGCGGCCCCCTTTTATACCCTTCCTGGACGATGAAGATGTTCCTGCACATGAAGATGTTCCTACACAGCAGCCATTGAGGATGTTCCTACACAGCAGCCAATGAAAATGTTCCTACACAGCAGCCAGATTGTGACATCACAGAGCATCCCTGTGATGTCACAATCTGGCTGCTGTGTAAGAACATTTTCATTGGCTGCTGTGTAGGAACATCCTCAATGGCTGCTGTGTTGGAACATCTTCATTGGCTGCTGTGTAGGAACAGTCTCATTGGCTGCTGTGTCTATCTATCTATCTATCTATCTATCTATCTATCTATCTATCTATCTATCTATCTATCTATCTATCTATCTATCTATATCTATCTATCTAGTGACTCTCAGGGCGGCGCGGCCCCCTTTTATACCCTTCCTGGACGATGAAGATGTTCCTGCACATGAAGATGTTCCTACACAGCAGCCATTGAGGATGTTCCTACACAGCAGCCAATGAAAATGTTCCTACACAGCAGCCAGATTGTGACATCACAGAGCATCCCTGTGATGTCACAATCTGGCTGCTGTGTAAGAACATTTTCATTGGCTGCTGTGTAGGAACATCCTCAATGGCTGCTATGTAGGAACATCTTCATTGGCTGCTGTGTAGGAACAGTCTCATTGGCTGCTGTGTCTATCTATCTATCTATCTATCTATCTATCTATCTATCTATCTATCTATCTATCTATCTATCTATCTATCTATCTATCTATCTATCTATCTATCTATCTATCTATCTATCTATCTATCTATCTATATGTCTCTATCTCTATCTATCTATCTAGTGACTCTCAGGGCGGCGCGGCCCCCTTTTATACCCTTCCTGGACGATGAAGATGTTCCTGCACATGAAGATGTTCCTACACAGCAGCCATTGAGGATGTTCCTACACAGCAGCCAATGAAAATGTTCCTACACAGCAGCCAGATTGTGACATCACAGAGCATCCCTGTGATGTCACAATCTGGCTGCTGTGTAAGAACATTTTCATTGGCTGCTGTGTAGGAACATCCTCAATGGCTGATATGTAGGAACATCTTCATTGGCTGCTGTGTAGGAACAGTCTCATTGGCTGCTGTGTCTATCTATCTATCTATCTATCTATCTATCTATCTATCTATCTATCTATCTATCCATCTATCTATCTATCTATCTATCTATCTATCTATCTATCTATCTATCTATCTATCTATCTATCTATCTATCTATATGTCTCTATCTCTATCTATCTATCTAGTGACTCTCAGGGCGGCGCGGCCCCCTTTTATACCCTTCCTGGACGATGAAGATGTTCCTGCACATGAAGATGTTCCTACACAGCAGCCATTGAGGATGTTCCTACACAGCAGCCAATGAAAATGTTCCTACACAGCAGCCAGATTGTGACATCACAGAGCATCCCTGTGATGTCACAATCTGGCTGCTGTGTAAGAACATTTTCATTGGCTGCTGTGTAGGAACATCCTCAATGGCTGCTGTGTAAGAACATCTTCATTGGCTGCTGTGTAGGAACAGTCTCATTGGCTGTTGTGTCTATCAATCTATCTATCTATCTATCTATCTATCTATCTATCTATCTATCTATCTATCTATCTATCTATCTATCTATCTATCTATCTATCTATCTATCTATCTATATGTCTCTATCTCTATCTATCTATCTAGTGACTCTCAGGGCGGCGCGGCCCCCTTTTATACCCTTCCTGGACGATGAAGATGTTCCTGCATATGAAGATGTTCCTACACAGCAGCCATTGAGGATGTTCCTACACAGCAGCCAATGAAAATGTTCCTACACAGCAGCCAGATTGTGACATCACAGAGCATCCCTGTGATGTCACAATCTGGCTGCTGTGTAAGAACATTTTCATTGGCTGCTGTGTAGGAACTTCCTCAATGGCTGCTATGTAGGAACATCTTCATTGGCTGCTGTGTAGGAACAGTCTCATTGGCTGCTGTGTCTATCTATCTATCTATCTATCTATCTATCTATCTATCTATCTATCTATCTATCTATCTATCTATCTATCTATCTATCTATCTATCTATATGTCTCTATCTCTATCTATCTATCTAGTGACTCTCAGGGCGGCGCGGCCCCCTTTTATACCCTTCCTGGACGATGAAGATGTTCCTGCACATGAAGATGTTCCTACACAGCAGCCATTGAGGATGTTCCTACACAGCAGCCAATGAAAATGTTCCTACACAGCAGCCAGATTGTGACATCACAGAGCATCCCTGTGATGTCACAATCTGGCTGCTGTGTAGGAACATTTTCATTGGCTGCTGTGTAGGAACATCCTCAATGGCTGCTGTGTAGGAATATCTTCATTGGCTGCTGTGTAGGAACAGTCTCATTGGCTGCTGTGTCTATCTATCTATCTATCTATCTATCTATCTATCTATCTATCTATCTATCTATCTATCTATCTATCTATCTATCTATCTATCTATCTATCTATCTATCTATCTATCTATATGTCTCTATCTCTATCTATCTATCTAGTGACTCTCAGGGCGGCGCGGCCCCCTTTTATACCCTTCCTGGACAATGAAGATGTTCCTGCACATGAAGATGTTCCTACACAGCAGCCATTGAGGATGTTCCTACACAGCAGCCAATGAAAATGTTTCTACACAGCAGCCAGATTGTGACATCACAGAGCATCCCTGTGATGTCACAATCTGGCTGCTGTGTAAGAACATTTTCATTGGCTGCTGTGTAGGAACATCCTCAATGGCTGATATGTAGGAACATCTTCATTGGCTGCTGTGTAGGAACAGTCTCATTGGCTGCTGTGTCTATCTATCTATCTATCTATCTATCTATCTATCTATCTATCTATCTATCTATCTATCTATCTATCTATCTATCTATCTATCTATCTATCTATCTATCCATCTATCTATCTATCTATCTATCTATCTATCTATCTATCTATCTATCTATCTATCTATCTATCTATCTATCTATCTATCTATCTATCTATATGTCTCTATCTCTATCTATCTATCTAGTGACTCTCAGGGCGGCGCGGCCCCCTTTTATACCCTTCCTGGACGATGAAGATGTTCCTGCACATGAAGATGTTCCTACACAGCAGCCATTGAGGATGTTCCTACACAGCAGCCAATGAAAATGTTCCTACACAGCAGCCAGATTGTGACATCACAGAGCATCCCTGTGATGTCACAATCTGGCTGCTGTGTAAGAACATTTTCATTGGCTGCTGTGTAGGAACATCCTCAATGGCTGCTGTGTTGGAACATCTTCATTGGCTGCTGTGTAGGAACAGTCTCATTGGCTGCTGTGTCTATCTATCTATCTATCTATCTATCTATCTATCTATCTATCTATCTATCTATCTATCTATCTATCTATCTATATGTCTCTATCTCTATCTATCTATCTAGTGACTCTCAGGGCGGCGCGGCCCCCTTTTATACCCTTCCTGGACGATGAAGATGTTCCTGCACATGAAGATGTTCCTACACAGCAGCCATTGAGGATGTTCCTACACAGCAGCCAATGAAAATGTTCCTACACAGCAGCCAGATTGTGACATCACAGAGCATCCCTGTGATGTCACAATCTGGCTGCTGTGTAAGAACATTTTCATTGGCTGCTGTGTAGGAACATCCTCAATGGCTGCTGTGTAAGAACATCTTCATTGGCTGCTGTGTAGGAACAGTCTCATTGGCTGCTGTGTCTATCAATCTATCTATCTATCTATCTATCTATCTATCTATCTATCTATCTATCTATCTATCTATCTATCTATCTATCTATCTATCTATCTATCTATCTATCTATCTATCTATCTATCTATCTATATGTCTCTATCTCTATCTATCTATCTAGTGACTCTCAGGGCGGCGCGGCCCCCTTTTATACCCTTCCTGGACGATGAAGATGTTCCTGCACATGAAGATGTTCCTACACAGCAGCCATTGAGGATGTTCCTACACAGCAGCCAATGAAAATGTTCCTACACAGCAGCCAGATTGTGACATCACAGAGCATCCCTGTGATGTCACAATCTGGCTGCTGTGTAAGAACATTTTCATTGGCTGCTGTGTAGGAACATCCTCAATGGCTGCTGTGTAAGAACATCTTCATTGGCTGCTGTGTAGGAACAGTCTCATTGGCTGCTGTGTCTATCTATCTATCTATCTATCTATCTATCTATCTATCTATCTATCTATCTATCTATCTATCTATCTATCTATCTATCTATCTATATGTCTCTATCTCTATCTATCTATCTAGTGACTCTCAGGGCGGCGCGGCCCCCTTTTATACCCTTCCTGGACGATGAAGATGTTCCTGCACATGAAGATGTTCCTACACAGCAGCCAGATTGTGACATCACAGAGCTTCCCTGTGATGTCACAATCTGGCTGCTGTGTAAGAACATTTTCATTGGCTGCTGTGTAGGAACATCCTCAATGGCTGCTGTGTTGGAACATCTTCATTGGCTGCTGTGTAGGAACAGTCTCATTGGCTGCTGTGTCTATCTATCTATCTATTTATCTATCTATCTATCTATCTATCTATCTATCTATCTATCTATCTATCTATCTATCTATCTATATCTATCTATCTAGTGACTCTCAGGGCGGCGCGGCCCCCTTTTATACCCTTCCTGGACGATGAAGATGTTCCTGCACATGAAGATGTTCCTACACAGCAGCCATTGAGGATGTTCCTACACAGCAGCCAATGAAAATGTTCCTACACAGCAGCCAGATTGTGACATCACAGAGCATCCCTGTGATGTCACAATCTGGCTGCTGTGTAAGAACATTTTCATTGGCTGCTGTGTAGGAACATCCTCAATGGCTGCTATGTAGGAACATCTTCATTGGCTGCTGTGTAGGAACAGTCTCATTGGCTGCTGTGTCTATCTATCTATCTATCTATCTATCTATCTATCTATCTATCTATCTATCTATCTATCTATCTATCTATCTATCTATCTATCTATCTATATGTCTCTATCTCTATCTATCTATCTAGTGACTCTCAGGGCGGCGCGGCCCCCTTTTATACCCTTCCTGGACGATGAAGATGTTCCTGCACATGAAGATGTTCCTACACAGCAGCCATTGAGGATGTTCCTACACAGCAGCCAATGAAAATGTTCCTACACAGCAGCCAGATTGTGACATCACAGAGCATCCCTGTGATGTCACAATCTGGCTGCTGTGTAAGAACATTTTCATTGGCTGCTGTGTAGGAACATCCTCAATGGCTGATATGTAGGAACATCTTCATTGGCTGCTGTGTAGGAACAGTCTCATTGGCTGCTGTGTCTATCTATCTATCTATCTATCTATCTATCTATCTATCCATCTATCTATCTATCTATCTATCTATCTATCTATCTATCTATCTATCTATCTATCTATCTATCTATCTATCTATCTATCTATCTATCTATATGTCTCTATCTCTATCTATCTATCTAGTGACTCTCAGGGCGGCGCGGCCCCCTTTTATACCCTTCCTGGACGATGAAGATGTTCCTGCACATGAAGATGTTCCTACACAGCAGCCATTGAGGATGTTCCTACACAGCAGCCAATGAAAATGTTCCTACACAGCAGCCAGATTGTGACATCACAGAGCATCCCTGTGATGTCACAATCTGGCTGCTGTGTAAGAACATTTTCATTGGCTGCTGTGTAGGAACATCCTCAATGGCTGCTGTGTTGGAACATCTTCATTGGCTGCTGTGTAGGAACAGTCTCATTGGCTGCTGTGTCTATCTATCTATCTATCTATCTATCTATCTATCTATCTATCTATCTATCTATCTATCTATCTATCTATCTATCTATCTATCTATCTATCTATCTATCTATCTATCTATATGTCTCTATCTCTATCTATCTATCTAGTGACTCTCAGGGCGGCGCGGCCCCCTTTTATACCCTTCCTGGACGATGAAGATGTTCCTGCACATGAAGATGTTCCTACACAGCAGCCATTGAGGATGTTCCTACACAGCAGCCAATGAAAATGTTCCTACACAGCAGCCAGATTGTGACATCACAGAGCATCCCTGTGATGTCACAATCTGGCTGCTGTGTAAGAACATTTTCATTGGCTGCTGTGTAGGAACATCCTCAATGGCTGCTGTGTAGGAACATCTTCATTGGCTGCTGTGTAGGAACAGTCTCATTGGCTGTTGTGTCTATCAATCTATCTATCTATCTATCTATCTATCTATCTATCTATCTATCTATCTATCTATCTATCTATCTATATGTTTCTATCTCTATCTATCTATCTAGTGACTCTCAGGGCGGCGCGGCCCCCTTTTATACCCTTCCTGGACGATGAAGATGTTCCTGCACATGAAGATGTTCCTACACAGCAGCCATTGAGGATGTTCCTACACAGCAGCCAATGAAAATGTTCCTACACAGCAGCCAGATTGTGACATCACAGAGCATCCCTGTGATGTCACAATCTGGCTGCTGTGTAAGAACATTTTCATTGGCTGCTGTGTAGGAACATCCTCAATGGCTGCTGTGTTGGAACATCTTCATTGGCTGCTGTGTAGGAACAGTCTCATTGGCTGCTGTGTCTATCTATCTATCTATCTATCTATCTATCTATCTATCTATCTATCTATCTATCTATCTATCTATCTATCTATCTATCTATCTATCTATATGTCTCTATCTCTATCTATCTATCTAGTGACTCTCAGGGCGGCGCGGCCCCCTTTTATACCCTTCCTGGACGATGAAGATGTTCCTGCACATGAAGATGTTCCTACACAGCAGCCATTGAGGATGTTCCTACACAGCAGCCAATGAAAATGTTCCTACACAGCAGCCAGATTGTGACATCACAGAGCATCCCTGTGATGTCACAATCTGGCTGCTGTGTAAGAACATTTTCATTGGCTGCTGTGTAGGAACATCCTCAATGGCTGCTGTGTAAGAACATCTTCATTGGCTGCTGTGTAGGAACAGTCTCATTGGCTGCTGTGTCTATCTATCTATCTATCTATCTATCTATCTATCTATCTATCTATCTATCTATCTATCTATCTATCTATCTATCTATATGTCTCTATCTCTATCTATCTATCTAGTGACTCTCAGGGCGGCGCGGCCCCCTTTTATACCCTTCCTGGACGATGAAGATGTTCCTGCACATGAAGATGTTCCTACACAGCAGCCAGATTGTGACATCACAGAGCTTCCCTGTGATGTCACAATCTGGCTGCTGTGTAAGAACATTTTCATTGGCTGCTGTGTAGGAACATCCTCAATGGCTGCTGTGTTGGAACATCTTCATTGGCTGCTGTGTAGGAACAGTCTCATTGGCTGCTGTGTCTATCTATCTATCTATCTATCTATCTATCTATCTATCTATCTATCTATCTATCTATCTATCTATATCTATCTATCTAGTGACTCTCAGGGCGGCGCGGCCCCCTTTTATACCCTTCCTGGACGATGAAGATGTTCCTGCACATGAAGATGTTCCTACACAGCAGCCATTGAGGATGTTCCTACACAGCAGCCAATGAAAATGTTCCTACACAGCAGCCAGATTGTGACATCACAGAGCATCCCTGTGATGTCACAATCTGGCTGCTGTGTAAGAACATTTTCATTGGCTGCTGTGTAGGAACATCCTCAATGGCTGCTATGTAGGAACATCTTCATTGGCTGCTGTGTAGGAACAGTCTCATTGGCTGCTGTGTCTATCTATCTATCTATCTATCTATCTATCTATCTATCTATCTATCTATCTATCTATCTATCTATCTATCTATCTATCTATCTATCTATCTATCTATCTATCTATCTATCTATCTATATGTCTCTATCTCTATCTATCTATCTAGTGACTCTCAGGGCGGCGCGGCCCCCTTTTATACCCTTCCTGGACGATGAAGATGTTCCTGCACATGAAGATGTTCCTACACAGCAGCCATTGAGGATGTTCCTACACAGCAGCCAATGAAAATGTTCCTACACAGCAGCCAGATTGTGACATCACAGAGCATCCCTGTGATGTCACAATCTGGCTGCTGTGTAAGAACATTTTCATTGGCTGCTGTGTAGGAACATCCTCAATGGCTGATATGTAGGAACATCTTCATTGGCTGCTGTGTAGGAACAGTCTCATTGGCTGCTGTGTCTATCTATCTATCTATCTATCTATCTATCTATCCATCTATCTATCTATCTATCTATCTATCTATCTATCTATCTATCTATCTATCTATCTATCTATCTATCTATATGTCTCTATCTCTATCTATCTATCTAGTGACTCTCAGGGCGGCGCGGCCCCCTTTTATACCCTTCCTGGACGATGAAGATGTTCCTGCACATGAAGATGTTCCTACACAGCAGCCATTGAGGATGTTCCTACACAGCAGCCAATGAAAATGTTCCTACACAGCAGCCAGATTGTGACATCACAGAGCATCCCTGTGATGTCACAATCTGGCTGCTGTGTAAGAACATTTTCATTGGCTGCTGTGTAGGAACATCCTCAATGGCTGCTGTGTTGGAACATCTTCATTGGCTGCTGTGTAGGAACAGTCTCATTGGCTGCTGTGTCTATCTATCTATCTATCTATCTATCTATCTATCTATCTATCTATCTATCTATCTATCTATCTATCTATCTATCTATCTATCTATCTATCTATCTATCTATCTATCTATCTATATGTCTCTATCTCTATCTATCTATCTAGTGACTCTCAGGGCGGCGCGGCCCCCTTTTATACCCTTCCTGGACGATGAAGATGTTCCTGCACATGAAGATGTTCCTACACAGCAGCCATTGAGGATGTTCCTACACAGCAGCCAATGAAAATGTTCCTACACAGCAGCCAGATTGTG
>NW_028176666.1:190000-195000 GCF_949987555.1 Borostomias antarcticus
TGCACATGAAGATGTTCCTACACAGCAGCCATTGAGGATGTTCCTACACAGCAGCCAATGAAAATGTTCCTACACAGCAGCCAGATTGTGACATCACAGAGCATCCCTGTGATGTCACAATCTGGCTGCTGTGTAAGAACATTTTCATTGGCTGCTGTGTAGGAACATCCTCAATGGCTGCTGTGTTGGAACATCTTCATTGGCTGCTGTGTAGGAACAGTCTCATTGGCTGCTGTGTCTATCTATCTATCTATCTATCTATCTATCTATCTATCTATCTATCTATCTATCTATCTATATGTCTCTATCTCTATCTATCTATCTAGTGACTCTCAGGGCGGCGCGGCCCCCTTTTATACCCTTCCTGGACGATGAAGATGTTCCTGCACATGAAGATGTTCCTACACAGCAGCCATTGAGGATGTTCCTACACAGCAACCAATGAAAATGTTCCTACACAGCAGCCAGATTGTGACATCACAGAGCATCCCTGTGATGTCACAATCTGGCTGCTGTGTAAGAACATTTTCATTGGCTGCTGTGTAGGAACATCCTCAATGGCTGCTGTGTAAGAACATCTTCATTGGCTGCTGTGTAGGAACAGTCTCATTGGCTGCTGTGTCTATCAATCTATCTATCTATCTATCTATCTATCTATCTATCTATCTATCTATCTATCTATCTATCTATCTATCTATCTATCTATCTATCTATCTATCTATCTATCTATATGTCTCTATCTCTATCTATCTATCTAGTGACTCTCAGGGCGGCGCGGCCCCCTTTTATACCCTTCCTGGACGATGAAGATGTTCCTGCACATGAAGATGTTCCTACACAGCAGCCATTGAGGATGTTCCTACACAGCAGCCAATGAAAATGTTCCTACACAGCAGCCAGATTGTGACATCACAGAGCATCCCTGTGATGTCACAATCTGGCTGCTGTGTAAGAACATTTTCATTGGCTGCTGTGTAGGAACATCCTCAATGGCTGCTGTGTAGGAACATCTTCATTGGCTGCTGTGTAGGAACAGTCTCATTGGCTGTTGTGTCTATCAATCTATCTATCTATCTATCTATCTATCTATCTATCTATCTATCTATCTATCTATCTATCTATCTATCTATCTATCTATCTATCTATATGTTTCTATCTCTATCTATCTATCTAGTGACTCTCAGGGCGGCGCGGCCCCCTTTTATACCCTTCCTGGACGATGAAGATGTTCCTGCACATGAAGATGTTCCTACACAGCAGCCATTGAGGATGTTCCTACACAGCAGCCAATGAAAATGTTCCTACACAGCAGCCAGATTGTGACATCACAGAGCATCCCTGTGATGTCACAATCTGGCTGCTGTGTAAGAACATTTTCATTGGCTGCTGTGTAGGAACATCCTCAATGGCTGCTGTGTTGGAACATCTTCATTGGCTGCTGTGTAGGAACAGTCTCATTGGCTGCTGTGTCTATCTATCTATCTATCTATCTATCTATCTATCTATCTATCTATCTATCTATCTATCTATCTATCTATCTATCTATCTATCTATCTATCTATCTATCTATCTATCTATCTATCTATATGTCTCTATCTCTATCTATCTATCTAGTGACTCTCAGGGCGGCGCGGCCCCCTTTTATACCCTTCCTGGACGATGAAGATGTTCCTGCACATGAAGATGTTCCTACACAGCAGCCATTGAGGATGTTCCTACACAGCAGCCAATGAAAATGTTCCTACACAGCAGCCAGATTGTGACATCACAGAGCATCCCTGTGATGTCACAATCTGGCTGCTGTGTAAGAACATTTTCATTGGCTGCTGTGTAGGAACATCCTCAATGGCTGCTGTGTAAGAACATCTTCATTGGCTGCTGTGTAGGAACAGTCTCATTGGCTGCTGTGTCTATCTATCTATCTATCTATCTATCTATCTATCTATCTATCTATCTATCTATCTATCTATCTATCTATCTATCTATCTATCTATCTATCTATCTATCTATCTATCTATATGTCTCTATCTCTATCTATCTATCTAGTGACTCTCAGGGCGGCGCGGCCCCCTTTTATACCCTTCCTGGACGATGAAGATGTTCCTGCACATGAAGATGTTCCTACACAGCAGCCAGATTGTGACATCACAGAGCTTCCCTGTGATGTCACAATCTGGCTGCTGTGTAAGAACATTTTCATTGGCTGCTGTGTAGGAACATCCTCAATGGCTGCTGTGTTGGAACATCTTCATTGGCTGCTGTGTAGGAACAGTCTCATTGGCTGCTGTGTCTATCTATCTATCTATCTATCTATCTATCTATCTATCTATCTATCTATCTATCTATCTATCTATCTATCTATCTATCTATCTATCTATCTATCTATCTATATCTATCTATCTAGTGACTCTCAGGGCGGCGCGGCCCCCTTTTATACCCTTCCTGGACGATGAAGATGTTCCTGCACATGAAGATGTTCCTACACAGCAGCCATTGAGGATGTTCCTACACAGCAGCCAATGAAAATGTTCCTACACAGCAGCCAGATTGTGACATCACAGAGCATCCCTGTGATGTCACAATCTGGCTGCTGTGTAAGAACATTTTCATTGGCTGCTGTGTAGGAACATCCTCAATGGCTGCTGTGTAGGAACATCTTCATTGGCTGCTGTGTAGGAACAGTCTCATTGGCTGTTGTGTCTATCAATCTATCTATCTATCTATCTATCTATCTATCTATCTATCTATCTATCTATCTATCTATCTATCTATCTATCTATCTATCTATCTATCTATCTATCTATCTATCTATCTATATGTTTCTATCTCTATCTATCTATCTAGTGACTCTCAGGGCGGCGCGGCCCCCTTTTATACCCTTCCTGGACGATGAAGATGTTCCTGCACATGAAGATGTTCCTACACAGCAGCCATTGAGGATGTTCCTACACAGCAGCCAATGAAAATGTTCCTACACAGCAGCCAGATTGTGACATCACAGAGCATCCCTGTGATGTCACAATCTGGCTGCTGTGTAAGAACATTTTCATTGGCTGCTGTGTAGGAACATCCTCAATGGCTGCTGTGTTGGAACATCTTCATTGGCTGCTGTGTAGGAACAGTCTCATTGGCTGCTGTGTCTATCTATCTATCTATCTATCTATCTATCTATCTATCTATCTATCTATCTATCTATCTATCTATATGTCTCTATCTCTATCTATCTATCTAGTGACTCTCAGGGCGGCGCGGCCCCCTTTTATACCCTTCCTGGACGATGAAGATGTTCCTGCACATGAAGATGTTCCTACACAGCAGCCATTGAGGATGTTCCTACACAGCAGCCAATGAAAATGTTCCTACACAGCAGCCAGATTGTGACATCACAGAGCATCCCTGTGATGTCACAATCTGGCTGCTGTGTAAGAACATTTTCATTGGCTGCTGTGTAGGAACATCCTCAATGGCTGCTGTGTAAGAACATCTTCATTGGCTGCTGTGTAGGAACAGTCTCATTGGCTGCTGTGTCTATCTATCTATCTATCTATCTATCTATCTATCTATCTATCTATCTATCTATCTATCTATCTATCTATCTATCTATCTATCTATCTATATGTCTCTATCTCTATCTATCTATCTAGTGACTCTCAGGGCGGCGCGGCCCCCTTTTATACCCTTCCTGGACGATGAAGATGTTCCTGCACATGAAGATGTTCCTACACAGCAGCCAGATTGTGACATCACAGAGCTTCCCTGTGATGTCACAATCTGGCTGCTGTGTAAGAACATTTTCATTGGCTGCTGTGTAGGAACATCCTCAATGGCTGCTGTGTTGGAACATCTTCATTGGCTGCTGTGTAGGAACAGTCTCATTGGCTGCTGTGTCTATCTATCTATCTATCTATCTATCTATCTATCTATCTATCTATCTATCTATCTATCTATCTATCTATCTATCTATCTATCTATCTATCTATCTATCTATCTATCTATCTATATCTATCTATCTAGTGACTCTCAGGGCGGCGCGGCCCCCTTTTATACCCTTCCTGGACGATGAAGATGTTCCTGCACATGAAGATGTTCCTACACAGCAGCCATTGAGGATGTTCCTACACAGCAGCCAATGAAAATGTTCCTACACAGCAGCCAGATTGTGACATCACAGAGCATCCCTGTGATGTCACAATCTGGCTGCTGTGTAAGAACATTTTCATTGGCTGCTGTGTAGGAACATCCTCAATGGCTGCTATGTAGGAACATCTTCATTGGCTGCTGTGTAGGAACAGTCTCATTGGCTGCTGTGTCTATCTATCTATCTATCTATCTATCTATCTATCTATCTATCTATCTATCTATCTATCTATCTATCTATCTATCTATCTATCTATCTATCTATCTATCTATCTATCTATCCATCTATCTATCTATCTATCTATCTATCTATCTATCTATCTATCTATCTATCTATCTATCTATCTATATGTCTCTATCTCTATCTATCTATCTAGTGACTCTCAGGGCGGCGCGGCCCCCTTTTATACCCTTCCTGGACGATGAAGATGTTCCTGCACATGAAGATGTTCCTACACAGCAGCCATTGAGGATGTTCCTACACAGCAGCCAATGAAAATGTTCCTACACAGCAGCCAGATTGTGACATCACAGAGCATCCCTGTGATGTCACAATCTGGCTGCTGTGTAAGAACATTTTCATTGGCTGCTGTGTAGGAACATCCTCAATGGCTGCTGTGTTGGAACATCTTCATTGGCTGCTGTGTAGGAACAGTCTCATTGGCTGCTGTGTCTATCTATCTATCTATCTATCTATCTATCTATCTATCTATCTATCTATCTATCTATCTATCTATCTATCTATCTATCTATCTATCTATCTATCTATCTATCTATCTATCTATCTATATGTCTCTATCTCTATCTATCTATCTAGTGACTCTCAGGGCGGCGCGGCCCCCTTTTATACCCTTCCTGGACGA
>NW_028176666.1:200000-205000 GCF_949987555.1 Borostomias antarcticus
CTATCTATCTATCTATATGTTTCTATCTCTATCTATCTATCTAGTGACTCTCAGGGCGGCGCGGCCCCCTTTTATACCCTTCCTGGACGATGAAGATGTTCCTGCACATGAAGATGTTCCTACACAGCAGCCATTGAGGATGTTCCTACACAGCAGCCAATGAAAATGTTCCTACACAGCAGCCAGATTGTGACATCACAGAGCATCCCTGTGATGTCACAATCTGGCTGCTGTGTAAGAACATTTTCATTGGCTGCTGTGTAGGAACATCCTCAATGGCTGCTGTGTTGGAACATCTTCATTGGCTGCTGTGTAGGAACAGTCTCATTGGCTGCTGTGTCTATCAATCTATCTATCTATCTATCTATCTATCTATCTATCTATCTATCTATCTATCTATCTATATGTTTCTATCTCTATCTATCTATCTAGTGACTCTCAGGGCGGCGCGGCCCCCTTTTATACCCTTCCTGGACGATGAAGATGTTCCTGCACATGAAGATGTTCCTACACAGCAGCCATTGAGGATGTTCCTACACAGCAGCCAATGAAAATGTTCCTACACAGCAGCCAGATTGTGACATCACAGAGCATCCCTGTGATGTCACAATCTGGCTGCTGTGTAAGAACATTTTCATTGGCTGCTGTGTAGGAACATCCTCAATGGCTGCTGTGTTGGAACATCTTCATTGGCTGCTGTGTAGGAACAGTCTCATTGGCTGCTGTGTCTATCTATCTATCTATCTATCTATCTATCTATCTATCTATCTATCTATCTATCTATCTATCTATCTATCTATCTATCTATCTATCTATCTATCTATATGTCTCTATCTCTATCTATCTATCTAGTGACTCTCAGGGCGGCGCGGCCCCCTTTTATACCCTTCCTGGACGATGAAGATGTTCCTGCACATGAAGATGTTCCTACACAGCAGCCATTGAGGATGTTCCTACACAGCAGCCAATGAAAATGTTCCTACACAGCAGCCAGATTGTGACATCACAGAGCATCCCTGTGATGTCACAATCTGGCTGCTGTGTAAGAACATTTTCATTGGCTGCTGTGTAGGAACATCCTCAATGGCTGCTGTGTAAGAACATCTTCATTGGCTGCTGTGTAGGAACAGTCTCATTGGCTGCTGTGTCTATCTATCTATCTATCTATCTATCTATCTATCTATCTATCTATCTATCTATCTATCTATCTATCTATCTATCTATCTATCTATCTATCTATCTATATGTCTCTATCTCTATCTATCTATCTAGTGACTCTCAGGGCGGCGCGGCCCCCTTTTATACCCTTCCTGGACGATGAAGATGTTCCTGCACATGAAGATGTTACTACACAGCAGCCAGATTGTGACATCACAGAGCTTCCCTGTGATGTCACAATCTGGCTGCTGTGTAAGAACATTTTCATTGGCTGCTGTGTAGGAACATCCTCAATGGCTGCTGTGTTGGAACATCTTCATTGGCTGCTGTGTAGGAACAGTCTCATTGGCTGCTGTGTCTATCTATCTATCTATCTATCTATCTATCTATCTATCTATCTATCTATCTATCTATCTATCTATCTATCTATCTATATCTATCTATCTAGTGACTCTCAGGGCGGCGCGGCCCCCTTTTATACCCTTCCTGGACGATGAAGATGTTCCTGCACATGAAGATGTTCCTACACAGCAGCCATTGAGGATGTTCCTACACAGCAGCCAATGAAAATGTTCCTACACAGCAGCCAGATTGTGACATCACAGAGCATCCCTGTGATGTCACAATCTGGCTGCTGTGTAAGAACATTTTCATTGGCTGCTGTGTAGGAACATCCTCAATGGCTGCTATGTAGGAACATCTTCATTGGCTGCTGTGTAGGAACAGTCTCATTGGCTGCTGTGTCTATCTATCTATCTATCTATCTATCTATCTATCTATCTATCTATCTATCTATCTATCTATCTATCTATCTATCTATCCATCTATCTATCTATCTATCTATCTATCTATCTATCTATCTATCTATCTATCTATCTATCTATCTATCTATCTATCTATCTATCTATATGTCTCTATCTCTATCTATCTATCTAGTGACTCTCAGGGCGGCGCGGCCCCCTTTTATACCCTTCCTGGACGATGAAGATGTTCCTGCACATGAAGATGTTCCTACACAGCAGCCATTGAGGATGTTCCTACACAGCAGCCAATGAAAATGTTCCTACACAGCAGCCAGATTGTGACATCACAGAGCATCCCTGTGATGTCACAATCTGGCTGCTGTGTAAGAACATTTTCATTGGCTGCTGTGTAGGAACATCCTCAATGGCTGCTGTGTTGGAACATCTTCATTGGCTGCTGTGTAGGAACAGTCTCATTGGCTGCTGTGTCTATCTATCTATCTATCTATCTATCTATCTATCTATCTATCTATCTATCTATCTATCTATCTATCTATCTATATGTCTCTATCTCTATCTATCTATCTAGTGACTCTCAGGGCGGCGCGGCCCCCTTTTATACCCTTCCTGGACGATGAAGATGTTCCTGCACATGAAGATGTTCCTACACAGCAGCCATTGAGGATGTTTCTACACAGCAGCCAATGAAAATGTTCCTACACAGCAGCCAGATTGTGACATCACAGAGCATCCCTGTGATGTCACAATCTGGCTGCTGTGTAAGAACATTTTCATTGGCTGCTGTGTAGGAACATCCTCAATGGCTGCTGTGTAAGAACATCTTCATTGGCTGCTGTGTAGGAACAGTCTCATTGGCTGCTGTGTCTATCAATCTATCTATCTATCTATCTATCTATCTATCTATCTATCTATCTATCTATCTATCTATCTATCTATCTATCTATCTATATATCTATCTATCTATCTATCTATCTATCTATCTATCTATCTATCTATCTATCTATATGTCTCTATCTCTATCTATCTATCTAGTGACTCTCAGGGCGGCGCGGCCCCCTTTTATACCCTTCCTGGACGATGAAGATGTTCCTGCACATGAAGATGTTCCTACACAGCAGCCATTGAGGATGTTCCTACACAGCAGCCAATGAAAATGTTCCTACACAGCAGCCAGATTGAGACATCACAGAGCATCCCTGTGATGTCACAATCTGGCTGCTGTGTAAGAACATTTTCATTGGCTGCTGTGTAGGAACATCCTCAATGGCTGCTGTGTAGGAACATCTTCATTGGCTGCTGTGTAGGAACAGTCTCATTGGCTGTTGTGTCTATCAATCTATCTATCTATCTATCTATCTATCTATCTATCTATCTATCTATCTATCTATCTATCTATCTATCTATCTATCTATCTATCTATCTATATGTTTCTATCTCTATCTATCTATCTAGTGACTCTCAGGGCGGCGCGGCCCCCTTTTATACCCTTCCTGGACGATGAAGATGTTCCTGCACATGAAGATGTTCCTACACAGCAGCCATTGAGGATGTTCCTACACAGCAGCCAATGAAAATGTTCCTACACAGCAGCCAGATTGTGACATCACAGAGCATCCCTGTGATGTCACAATCTGGCTGCTGTGTAAGAACATTTTCATTGGCTGCTGTGTAGGAACATCCTCAATGGCTGCTGTGTTGGAACATCTTCATTGGCTGCTGTGTAGGAACAGTCTCATTGGCTGCTGTGTCTATCTATCTATCTATCTATCTATCTATCTATCTATCTATCTATCTATCTATCTATCTATCTATCTATCTATCTATCTATCTATCTATCTATCTATCTATCTATCTATCTATATGTCTCTATCTCTATCTATCTATCTAGTGACTCTCAGGGCGGCGCGGCCCCCTTTTATACCCTTCCTGGACGATGAAGATGTTCCTGCACATGAAGATGTTCCTACACAGCAGCCATTGAGGATGTTCCTACACAGCAGCCAATGAAAATGTTCCTACACAGCAGCCAGATTGTGACATCACAGAGCATCCCTGTGATGTCACAATCTGGCTGCTGTGTAAGAACATTTTCATTGGCTGCTGTGTAGGAACATCCTCAATGGCTGCTGTGTAAGAACATCTTCATTGGCTGCTGTGTAGGAACAGTCTCATTGGCTGCTGTGTCTATCTATCTATCTATCTATCTATCTATCTATCTATCTATCTATCTATCTATCTATCTATATGTCTCTATCTCTATCTATCTATCTAGTGACTCTCAGGGCGGCGCGGCCCCCTTTTATACCCTTCCTGGACGATGAAGATGTTCCTGCACATGAAGATGTTCCTACACAGCAGCCAGATTGTGACATCACAGAGCTTCCCTGTGATGTCACAATCTGGCTGCTGTGTAAGAACATTTTCATTGGCTGCTGTGTAGGAACATCCTCAATGGCTGCTGTGTTGGAACATCTTCATTGGCTGCTGTGTAGGAACAGTCTCATTGGCTGCTGTGTCTATCTATCTATCTATCTATCTATCTATCTATCTATCTATCTATCTATCTATCTATCTATCTATCTATCTATCTATATCTATCTATCTAGTGACTCTCAGGGCGGCGCGGCCCCCTTTTATACCCTTCCTGGACGATGAAGATGTTCCTGCACATGAAGATGTTCCTACACAGCAGCCATTGAGGATGTTCCTACACAGCAGCCAATGAAAATGTTCCTACACAGCAGCCAGATTGTGACATCACAGAGCATCCCTGTGATGTCACAATCTGGCTGCTGTGTAAGAACATTTTCATTGGCTGCTGTGTAGGAACATCCTCAATGGCTGCTATGTAGGAACATCTTCATTGGCTGCTGTGTAGGAACAGTCTCATTGGCTGCTGTGTCTATCTATCTATCTATCTATCTATCTATCTATCTATCTATCTATCTATCTATCTATCTATCTATCTATCTATCTATCTATCTATCTATCTATATGTCTCTATCTCTATCTATCTATCTAGTGACTCTCAGGGCGGCGCGGCCCCCTTTTATACCCTTCCTGGACGATGAAGATGTT